>NW_025110110.1:0-87546 GCF_011392965.1 Frieseomelitta varia | reverse complement strand
ACGAAGGATATCACTTAGCTGGCATCGCCCACCCTTAGCAGCGCGTGACACGCGCGCGCAAAAAAAAAAAAAAAAAAGAAAAAAAGAAAGAAAGGGAAAGAAAGAGAGAGAAGGGAGCTAGAGGGGTTGCGCGCTCGACCTCCTGCCCCCCTCTTTTTCGCTTCACGGGGGTCGGCCAGCAATAAAAATATTGATGGTTCGGTTCCGGCCACGGACGGGACAATCGACTAATTATTCGGGGACCGTCCGCCCGGATATTCCGATGTCCACGTGTTTTCCTTATCCGTGTGCGAGTCTAGATGCAATGGATAAGGGGAGGGCGGGGGGCGGGGGGGGGGGGTGGTTCGCAAGGAACGAAGGCGCCACTGTTCTTGCGACTTCGCGAAAAAGCTTCTCTCTGAAGTACAGAGAGTACAAGTTTCGACAAAATTTTTTTTTGCAACAGTGCAACTCTTGAAATTTAATCAGATTGTATTAAATTAGATTGGTTGCGAAAGAATTTATAATGTTTTACTCGTTGAGAGTCGGTTTTGTATTTTGAAACGTGAAAATGGTAAAACTAAATTGCAATAAATTAAATTGCATGAAATACATAATGTGTAACCATATAAATTATGTACATGTTACAATATATAATATAATATAATATATAATATAATATAACGTAATGTATAATATAATATATTATATAATATAACGTAATATATAATATAATATATTATATATATGAATGAACACATACTCTTCTAATTTATATGTTTTTTCAATTTCATTTTTTATGACGTAATAAAATTTCAAGTTCCATTGAATATTGAGGAATATTAACATGATAGAGTGTAGGTATTTAAATATTATATACTAATATAATATAATACAATATTATATACTAATATAATATAATACAATATTATATACTAATATAATATAATACAAAACATTATATTTTACGATCATAGATCAAAATATTATATTTTACGAAATATATACTTGCATTAAACATTTTGTAATTTTTATATAAGCATATTTAATATATACATTATTGTTTTCACTACAATACTAATGAAGTTCTTTTATACAATATACAACACACAATTTATATAATATATTACATAATTATATATATATATGGTTGCAGAACAGTTTATAATGTTTTACTCGTCGAGCGTCGGTTTTGTACTTTAAAACGTGAAAATGGCAAACTAAATTGCAATAAATTAAATTATATGGTTACATAATATGTATATGAATTATGTAAATATTATAATATATAATATAATATAATGTATAAATATAATATATAGTGAACGTATAATATAATGTTTGTAATTTATGTAATAAATGATTTATGTAATATGTATATATATGAATGTACTCATACACTCCTAATTTATATGTTTTTTCAATTTCATTTTTTATGACGTAATAAAATTTCAAGTTCCATTGAATATTGAGGAATATTTGCACGATAGATTGTAGGTATTTAAATGTTATATACTAATATAATGTAATACAAAATATTATATTTTACGATCATAGCGAAATATATACTTGCATTAACATTTTTTAATTTCTACATAAGCATATTTAATATGTACATTATTGTTTTCACTACAATACTAATGAAGTTGTTCTACACAATACACAACACACAATTTATATAATATATTACATAATTATATATATATATAATTATATATTGCTGTTTTTTATATATATATAATTATATATTGCTGTTTTATATATATATTGCTGTGTGTAGTGAAACTACGTGTCACGATTTTGTATTGAATCTCGTAATTTTTGGACCTCATGATTGTTAAGTCTTACCAATCAGTGTCTGCCAATGAAAATGTTTTATGCAACACATACATTATCCTTTAAATATCCCCACAAATGTTTGATATCATGTGTGAACGGTAGCGTGTCACGAACGATGTTCCTTCCTCGAATGTGAAGAAATTAATTATAAATGCCATTAATATTGTCGTTTATCCTTGATATATAAATACGCGATGTTTGTTGCCACGGTATAATTTATTTGAAATGCACCTTAAATTGATCACTTTAAATAAATAAGCAGCGACGGAACTCGGCGGTCAAATTTCGGTGTTTCTATTTTCACACGTGCACGTAACCGTATCTCGTGATTTGTTTGAAATTTCCGTAACAGTGAGTGTAACAAATCGAGTATACCATAGTTATAAACGCATCGCAGATAAATAGTAACAGCTCGACGGTGTATCGCGAGGCTTATCGTTTCATTAGCGGCAAATAAATTCACGTGCAAATATTTATAAATTTCTGATTCAGTCAAGTGGCTGCGAGAATTTATTATACAAACGCACGTTTGTTTCGAGTGTCGTGCTTGCGCACTCTCGTGAAATTAATTATCACGAAAGGAGAACGTGTGCGTGTTGTTTAACGAACGAGCAGAACGATGTAGAATATTTCTGGTCGAAATTTGTCAGAAATTTTAAACGGAGAAAGACAACGTGGTGTCTCGCGAACGTCACTGGGAAATCGTAAAAAACTTTCAAATCGAAAACTGTGAAATTCGCTGGACGCGTGTACATACAACAGGTAGCAAATCGAAATAACAGGAGTAAAAATGGAAAACTAGGAAACCGGCAGGATGTGAACTAAAAAGTGAAACCGCGTAGAACAAATCTGATCGTACACACTGTGAATTGTGTAAAACCGAGATTGCGCCGGTTAGTTAAAAAATACTGTCGCACCTTCCTTCCGTTTTGCTACGATAACGTGATAGATAACGCACATACTTTCTCTCTCTCTCTCTCTCTCTCTCTCTCTCTCTCTCTCTCTTTTTAGTGAAAATAACGTCAAACATTAGATATCCTTTACTTTGTTAACAACGATCCGTCTTAACAATTAAAATTTGGTATTAAACAAATTGAATCAAGTGATTTATTAGGACAGATTCTAAAATGTCTATTAAAGTTTGGTGTTAAATGTCTATTAAAACTAAAAGTAAACTAATGTCTATTAAAATTTGGTATTAAACAAATTGAATCAAGCAATTTCTAGGATAAATTCTAAAATTAGATATTTTCAAAAAATATCGGAAGTAGAATGCGAGTATGTGAAAGTACATGTTGACGAATAGAGAACAATGTAAAATAAGTATATGTTTTTGTTCAATTTGATATTATTATTAAAAACTAGTGATATTATTGTGGCGTCATTGTGATTTTCAGTAGCTAGTGAATAATATAAATAAATGTGAAATATATACGTATATAATAAATGATTATAACAAAATTTTATATAAATTTTACATAGTTTTCGTTATTTATTTGGTCTTTATATTTATCACACTTATAAATCCTTTCTTACTTTTTACGTATTCGTAATTATTAATTTTCTCCTCCACTTCTTTCGGATGGAATAAATTTCATTCTACGTCTTAGAAATTTATATAAACAAACATATTGCAATTACAAGTTGTAATTATCATACACTTCGAGAAAGTATGATTTCTCTGGTAAAAAAAAAAAAAAAGAATCGTGAGTGTAGATAATTTTATGTAACGAAATCAATTATTTTTGTGAAAATTTCCGATCATTATTTATAAAAAAATTTCCAATTCACTTAAGTGACAAATATAGTTATTTGTTTCCAACTATACATACATAATAAATATAATTAATAATTATTTGATATATATATATATATAAATAATAATATTATATATCTACTCATTTACATGTTCTTAATTACATGCATCCATCTTTAGAAAAATAAACGAAATTGCTTCTAAAAACAACCTTTTTGTTTTTATTACAAAATAGATACAAAAGATATTAAAATTAAACGTCAGCTCGTTAAATTATATTTAAAGCGTGAAACAAATGCAAGAAACGGAAATCCCCATACAAATTCGCTTCTTGTCGGAGTCTGCTCGAAACGAGAGCGATCCTACCGGAAAAGGAAGCGCAAAGAAGAAGGTAGATTAATGGAAAAGCGCGGCAACGCTCATCGTTCAAGACAAAGTGAAAAATCGCGAGGGCGATTTGTTCAACAAACACTCGACTCCAACTCGTTCAATCCGGTGTTCAATTGTAAATCGTTAGATGAGATTTTCCTAGATAAAATTTTTATTTGGCCAATCGGTCGGAATTTGCCACAAGTAAATCTAACAATTAGAGGAGTCAAATATATTTTTCTCTGACGACATCAGTAACGCTGATATCAGTATTTGCTAATATCAATATCAATGCTAATAATATATAAATTAATGTTAACATTTTAATTTTCTGATAACGCTAATATTCTATAACTATCATATTTATCGTGAAACGAAATTATCACGTCAAATATCGTTCAAAAACAGAGCTAACCAGTTAGTAGTTGCCGAGTAAACTGAATTTATTCACGTCGTTGTATTCTAATAACATCTGACTGTACTTACGTGTAACCCCATAAATAAATGAAACTAACAAAACAGCTGTTTCTTTCTTTCTTTCTTAGTCTTTCTTCTCTGTTTTTCTTCTTTTTCCTTTCGTTTCATCGACGATAAAATCATACTCATGACAAATTCGAAGATGTACGAAGTACATTTGTGTGCATGAATTAAATATAATAATATGCCCAAATGGCAACGATTGGCGGGTAATTGGCGAGGTTATCGGTGTAATTTCACCAATATCATGGAGGAGGGACACTATTACTCAACGGTATAATTGGAAACGCATTACCCCTGCGGATTTTCGAGTGAATTTTTCACGAAGACACTGTCTCACACTTGTCACCTTTAAAAGACTCAGCATAATAAAATTATACAGCATAATGCCTGCATTATTACTGCCCCCTTTGTCCATATACTCCCCCACGGCAATCATTTTTTCCCACCGATCGTGTCTCCGCCCCTGGTTTGAAATCGAAACCATCGAAAATCGGCCGCCTCGTTGCGGTCATCTGTTCGAGGAAAAATTCGAGGGAACTTCTTGCTAGCTTGAGAATTTTCGATCTCCCTTTTTTTTTCTTTCAAACTTTGCTGAACAGCGGAGGGAAGAAGTAATCGGGAAATTTTATCTTTCAAGGCTAAACAGCCTTGTTGTGTTTTGTGGAATGAAAATTTTTCGTTTAAATACCACGTTATTGCGCAAATATTTTGGATTCTCTGTCGCGTCGTAGAATACGTGGGATAGAAATGCAGCTGTTGAATGACGTGCCGCGTTCGAGAAATTTCCTAAATTGCAACAGTTTTCTCAGTTTCAGGTGTATTTAAATGTAACCCGGACGAAACAAAAAAAGTTCTATCCAGTGATGTCATACAGACGAGTTCGAAAGGAAAAAAAGACAGCGACGAATTATTGAGGTACGGTTCGGTCACTCGTTATGGTCCGCGAACCAGTTGCCAGTTGCAAGGGGGTTGAATATTGATGAAATTATTCTTAGAATCATCTCTTTTCTCGTATTATTCTTACAACGAAAACAACAAATTAGTAGTAATTCGTTGTTTCTATGATAACGAGTAATAATAAAAATTTCAATAAAAAATTTGCTACAACAATTCGTTATTTAACCATTACTGTTATTTAATAATAACGAATGACAGCAATGGTTCTATAAAATTCGCTATGGTAATGTAAAACAACGAATAATGGATAATAATAATCCCATAAAATTCATTATAACAATATAATAAATACAAAGATATAAAACAAACATAAATAATAAATATTAAAATATAAATAACAAAATTCATAGTATGAATACTAATAACGATAATTTCATAAGATTCATTCGAAATAATACAAAAGTTAATAATAATCCCGTGAAATTCACTAGAATAACACGGAATTCGATAAGAATACTATTGTGACAATCCTATGGAGTTTATTATTGAACGGAACAGGATAATTCTCGTAAAATTTCGGGAAACTTCTCGTCTGAGAAATTGGAGAGAGGAGGTTCCTGATGGGAACGGCCGGTGTTAAAACATCGGACTGGCAACGGGGTTAAGAGCAGGTGATGACGCGGTGGGATGAATGGTGGCGCGCGAGTGAGTGACTCAACAGCTTCCGGCCGCGCTGGCCGATTCGACGTGAACGTCTAATGGAGCAGATGATGCACACCGTCGTAGCCGAGCGTAGAAGACTACCGCGTGTTTGTTAAGAGATTCGCCACGGCGCGGCCCTCCCGTGGCGAAACGCTAAGTGCATCCCTCTATTATGCAAGAACTGTTCCTCTTCGGCGAGGAACTTGTGCCATGGGAGCGGGAGGGGGGCCACGATCGCGGCCTCCTAATGAAATCGTGATGCGCGCCAGCCCGCCAAATTGATTTATGCTCTCCTCGATGAATTTCGGTGTCGCGCCGTCGCGCGATACGCTGTGAAATTCGCTTTTGCGAAAGTGGAGTTTTCCTTGACGTGGCCACGGCACACTTCGGGGCACGTCATTGGCGAACGATGGCTGTAATAACGTGTAACGTGTTGCACTGCAGGAACGCTTCGAATAATTGGGAGAGTTCGAGCAATCGCTCGAATGAACATTTCCGTTTCGTCTGCTCGGAAGGTGAATTACTCTATTAGAATATTTATATCTATTATTTATATCCATTGGGATATTTTTGTATTTATTTCCATTAGAATATTTATATCTATTAGAATATTTTGTATATATTTTTGTATTTATTTCATTTTATATTATAATAGTATGTTATATTTTATATTATATTATATTGTACATAATATAATTTTTTTATATTATAATAGTATATATATATATATTATATTACAGTATATTATATTATATATAATATAATATAATATAATTATTTTATATAGTATATATATATATTATATTACATTATATTATATTATATATAATATAATATAATTATTTTATATTACACTAGTATGTTATATTATATTACATATATTATATATTATATAACATTTAGATTACAAATTATATATAATTATAATTATAATAGAAAAATATAATATATATATTATATATATATATAATATTTAGATTATTTTATATTTATTTTATAGATTATTTTTGTTATTACACAATTATTCTATTAGATCATTTTTGTTATATTTATGTATCATCCACTTTAAAACTATAGATTTCTGATGATACATAAGTGTCATCATTGACTCGGTATTAGTTAGTGTTCTACTGGAATGTTTGAAAGGACAGTCGCGTGTAAGAAATATTATTTGTTAGAAGTTTTGTAAAGAATTTTATTAACACTGTAACAATCCCGTCAGCACGACTGATTTTCATACCGTTTTTCACGCTTAAAAGAAACATTGGTATTCTTGTCAGAATTGATATCGACCTCTAATTGTACAAATCTATTTACAATATTTTAATTATCGTTTAAGTTATGAAGATAAGTTTAATACAGTTGTTCTAATGTCAAAAAGTATTTTCCTTTATTTAATTATGTTAATATTTTTGGGCAACCAAAATCGAGTATATATGTGAGCGTTACTTCTATTAATAATTCTAACTCTATATTCTAATATTCCACTATATTATATAATTGTATCCAATATTATAATAGTATTTAATATATTATAATAGTATTTATTTATTATAATAGTGTTTAATATATTATAATAATATTTATTATTAAAACGTAACGTTTTGAACACGATTGATGATTGATCCTGTTCATGTGGTAACAGAATAAAAATAATGAGAAAGACAGAAAAATCGCTTGCTATTACTAAACAACAGATACATTTTATAATATCATAATAAACAAATTATTTCCATTTCAAATAAAAAGTTTTCAATTCCCGCAGAGAAGATGTTGAAATACAACAATGAATAATATATGTGTGAAAAAGTATACATATAAAATAAGAAACTGGCTGAAGACTGGCTGAAACAAGATGCAGAAATAGAAAGTTAGGATAGATACCAAGAATCGATGGAAGCAAGGAGATGTGATTTGTATGAAGATAAATTTAGAAACTTGGAATATCTAACAGGGCGCCGAAAAAGAGACGTCAGTGTCGAAGACATAATAAGAAAAGAACGGAATAAAATGATTGAAGAATCGGCTCGAGAAACTGGAACGGAAAAGGAGAAGAAAAATAATAACGTCAAAGAGAGAAAAATGTGAATTAAATAGAACAACAGGACAGTAGAAGAAGATAAATTTGGAACGAAAGAGGAAGAATGAAAGATAGAATTCCATTTATATAAACTTATCATGAGAGACAAATAATTTATACAGGTTTCGTTCACACCATCAAACGATGTCGGCGTATTCTACAATCTTAATAATAAATTTTATCTTAATAATAAAATTTATGGAAACTTTGTGTATTTATTATTAGCTGTCATTATATATGTAGTATGTTATAATGCAACGTGTGTATGACTAACTGGTATCGATATCGAAGTATCAGTTAGCGAGTAAATTTATGATTGTAATATTTTTTTTTTTTTTTTAATAAAAACATTTACGATCCTATACGTTTATATGACATTTTCTTTCAATTACAAGAACATGGTCACACCGTTTGACGAAGTAAAAATGAAACATCCTTGAAAATTGGAGTTCGTGTATCAGGATTCTTCTTTTCGCTTTTGATTTTTCGTTCGTATACATAATATAAATAGCAGTTCAGGTTGACAACTAAATGAACTCAACTAATTTAATTAAAAAAAAAAGAATTGCTCGCTGATTCGAAAAAATTCTTTCAGAGAAGTTAGAACCTCTTTCAATTTTATCGTCGCACTCATCAAAGGTACAACGTTCCAGGAAATTATTTTCCAAATTATAATTATTATAATAATGAATGAATTATAATTATTATTTTCTGACAACTATACTCCTCCGTTTGCGGCAACTTTCGAGACGTGTGTTTCTAAAAATCCGCTCCGTTTTGCGCCGAGTGACATCATTGACGCGCGTAGGAATAGACAGGCCTTTAGTGGCAGCTCGAAGAAGAAGAAGAAGAAGAAGAAGAGGGTAATCCCGCGTATCGAACAGTTGCATCTGCCACGTCACTGGGCCAGGCCAGACTCCTTTTCTCGCCATTCATTTGCCACGTTTCTCGACGCGGCTCGTCTCTTAACTGCTTCGACCATCTTCCTCTTCCCTCCGACTCTTCCTTCGTTTCTTAATCTACCTGGCCATCTACATCCGCGTTATCTTGCATCGCGGCTCGATGGCTACTAATTCGAGGATTTAGTGAAAGTAAGACCTTAAACGTTCACCCGAGGGATTCCGCCTTTCTTGGCGGGAGGGCGGGCAGATGCTTTCTGAGAAGGCGCTACGTTCCCCCGAAACGAAAACTGCACGCGATGACTGTACAGGGTGATTCTTGAAACGTCAACATTTCAGATAAATCTATTCACTGAAACCAGTGAAAAACGTCAGATGAACTCTTACTAACGTACTCTTACTAAAGCTAGTAACCATAGTCTCATAAATAAATAAAAATACCAAAATTGCAATATTTTCTCAGTTTTAAATGTATTGAAACGTAACACAGGCAAAACAAATGATAAATTTATTATTTCTGAATAATTTCTATTCAGTGATAGACCGATGAATTAATAAAGAATTAGAGTCAGCCTTTACTCATAGTCGCATTGTTGCAAAGTTAAATATACCAAATAAATAAATATACCAAAATTGCAAATTTAGATCAGTTCCTCGTTTCGAAAATTTAACATTTGGCCCAAAATTGCAATATTTTCTCAGTTTTAAGTGTATTGAAACGTAACACAGGCAAAACAAATGATAAATTTATTATTTCTGAATAATTTCTATTCAGTGATAGACCGATGAATTAATAAAGAATTAGAGTCAGCCTTTACTCATAGTCGCATTGTTGCAAAGTTAAAAATACCAAATAAATAAAAATACCAGAATTGCAAATTTAGAATTAGTTCCTCGTTTCGAAAATATTTCGCCCAAAATTGCAATATTTTCTTAGTTTTAAGTATATTGAAACATAATCCAGGCAAAACACAAATGATAAATTTATTATTTCTCAATAATTTCTATTCAGTGATAGACCGATGAATTAAAAAAGAACTAGAGCTAGTAACCTTTAGTCGTAGTCTCATAAATAAATAAAAAATGACAAAATTGCAAATTGAAAATATTTGGCCCAAAAATGCAATATTTTCTCAGTTTTAAATGTATTGAAACATAACCCAGGCAAAACAAATAACAAATTTATTATTTCTCAGTAATTTCTATCCAGTGATAGACCGATGAATTCAAAAAGAAGGCGAATTATTGCGTACGGCTTGGTCACTCGTTATGGTCCGTGAAATCCAGTTACTAGCGCAACAGTTAATGGAAACGTTGCATTAGAGAGGTTGTATCTATCGTTAGTATCGCAACTATTCTAATACGTATCGTATATCGTAATGTTATTTTATATTATTTTTTAGTTGAGACTATAGTCTGTCCAACGAGACGAGTAGATCTAAACAAATACACGTGATCGAGACGAGATCATAGATAGTGTTTAGATTCACTGTTTTCAGAATCCTGTCGTTGGAAAATAGTCTAGCAACTTTTCTACAACTCTTTTTAATAGTTAGCTAGAGGGACCATAGAATAATGGTACCAGTTTTCATCCCTGATCGACCAGTAACACTCGATGGCAGCCTAAATAACTGCTGCCGCCGCAATCGAGCATATGAACGAACGTTTTGTTGATGTCTACCCTCTCGTCTCGTTGGACAGACTGCAGAATTATGATGCATTACCCGACCAGTTGGATACCCGGACATTCGACATAATTTTATCCGACGTTATTACGTAATTTACATAATTTACGTTTCTCTGGCAAATGATAAAACAACGCGGCGATAAATTATTATTTGCGTGTACAGGCGCTGGTAAGTGCAACATTTCCAATAATGTTTCCAGCTGTTGAAAATACAAGTGCAACGTTGAGAATTGCCTGACGTAGCTGGAAACATTGTTGGTGCAGTGACGAGCCTACTGTTGGAAAGTGTAGGTTTGTCAATATTTTTGTACAGAAACACAGACATCTGACATACAAAATGATTACTTCGTTGTTTTATTATTCATTAGTAAAACAGTGCATCGCGTTATCGAGTAATATGGATAGAAATGACAGATTCTTGCAAAGACGATTTTCTATGAAAATGTTGCAAAAATGATCCTTGACTAATTACGAAAAATTACCTTCTCTGCTTAATTTATTTCAATAATTTTAATTATCTCGAAAGTAAATGATCTAAATATATATGTGTATATTATTATTTTTGTAGGATAAAAGAAATAAATATATATTTAGAAATTAAATGTTTGTCGTATTTATTAATATCTAGTCTTTTTTTTAAATAAATTTAATTTATATATAATTATAATTAATTAGATATTATTATTTAATCAATTTTATTATATAAAAAATTTATGGGATAAACTATATAAATTTATTTATATTATACAATACATATTTTCTTAAAATTATGATTTTAATATTAATTAATAATAAAAAAAATTTTATAATCTATTATTTTATATAAAGATTATTTAATTTTATTATTTTTTATATATAATCATTGAAACAACTTTTGTTAATCTTTTAAAATAAGATTAAATAATGGTTAAATTAGTAATAATTTTATGTGGTCATCGTAATTTGGCAGGTGAAAAGAAATTATGATGTTCTTCTTGCGTGACACTGTGTTACGTTCTATGAATACCTTTGTATTGTAAATTTTATTTTGACTATTATTGTGAACAAATGAGAAGCATACTTTGAATTGTGCTGTTTCTTTGTGTGTTTCCTCTATATTAGAATGTTCTACGGATAATACAAACAATAATAAAATAATTGGTTTTAGAGAAATATACTGAACAGATAGATCAAAGTTATAAGTTCAAAAACGAATGCATTCTCAGTCCTCTTCGTTTAGCATCAAACTTTTAAGCGTTTCCACTTAAACCTTTGATACTCGAATTAAAATTTAAATCGAACGTTTGATAATTTTAAGCATCGATAATTAAAACTCAAGTTGAAACTTAGATTAGACTTTTGATAGTTCTAAGCATTCAAAAGGTTGAAATAACAAAATAATTTCCAATTTCTGGTCAAAAGCAATATTTCCCTTTCAATATTTTAAGACACACTTTTTTCTGTTGTGTCACTTTCTTCGCAACAATGCGACGTATTGATCGTCTGAATCCATTAAAACACCGAAAACAATTGAATAAATAATATGTTTTCTAAGTATGTACCTTACATAACTTTGGTTTTTGGAGTTATATATGATTAAAGAAAATAAGTCCGATGTGTCCGTTTCGTACAATTATACTGTACGCCTTGAATATCTGGATATTTAAATCCTTTTAAATCCTTTCTCGCACATTATTAATCTCAGTTGAATGCATAATAGATTTTAAATTGCATCAGAAATAAACATTTTGAAAGTTTAGTATTGCCTGTATGCGTTAGACGAGGTCAAGAACATTTTCTTCATTATACATATAATTATTATATACAGGAATGCAGGTTCGTATGACGTTTTTTATTTATTCTCGTGACCTGGGAAATTAGAACGATTGCTTCATATTTTTGTTACAAGTTTTCAATGAAGCATTCATAGGCTTTTTGCTACATAGTTTTGTTTTCATTAGTTAGTTTTAACTATTAATATTAATCTTATTTTTACATTTAAATGTAAGATTATTTTTACAATTAAATATAACTACTTATTTCTACAATTAAATATAAGACTACGAATATTAATCTTATTTTTACATTTATAGGCTTTTTGCTACATAGTTTTATTTTTATTAGTTAGTTTTAATAATATTAATCTTATTTTTTACGTAGTCTAAATGATCTTATTTTTATTTATAAAACATAGTGACAAGTCTTGAACACTGAGTACTAAATTTTGAAACACTCTATAATAAAGACAATAGTACTTATCTTTGTCTATAAAACACAGTGACAAATTTTGGATACTGTGTACTAAATTTTGAAACATCCAATACGATATAATAAACTTAATACAAAATAATATAAATGTATAATATCAATATTATAATAGAAATATTAAATAAATATATAATATATTAATATATTATAGATATATTAGTATATTAGTATATATTATAGATATATATATATAGTATATTGGTATATATTATACATATATTAGTATATTAGTATATATTATAGATATATTAGTATATTAGTATATATTAGTATATTGGTATATATTATACATATATTAGTATATTAGTATATATTATAGATATATTAGTATATTGGTATATATTATAAATACATTAGTATATTGGTATATATTATAGATACATTAGTATATTAGTATATATTATAGATATATTAGTATATTGGTATATATCATAGATATATTAGTATATTAGTATATATTATAGATATATTAGTATATTGGTATATATCATAGATATATTAGTATATTAGTATATATTACATATATTTTAGTATATTGGTATATATTATAGATAGTATATTATAGATTAGTATATTAGTATATATTATATGTATTTTAGTATATTGGTATATATTATAGATATATTAGTATATTAGTATATATTATATATATTTTAGTATATTGGTATATAGTGTAGATATATTAGTATATTAGTATATATAAAATATATACTATGTAATATAAATAGAATACATAGTAATGTTTTATCAAAGAAATGCGTCAAATTGACACGAGGAACGAATAATAATAATTACTATCAATTGGCACTAAATTCAGTTGGAAAATCGAGGAACTAGAGAAACTAAATTTTTGGACCAGTTCTGTTGTTCGAGAATGTCCATCGCATTTTAATACCACCGGCACGTCCCACAGAAGATCCCCCCGGTAAAAGTAACTAGTCTGGTTCGATTATTGTCCAACCGAATTCGATTAAGACCCTACAAACACGTCCCCCGCTGCGTACCCTCCGTACCAGATAATAAATTCGATTTCGCCGTCTCGCAAAAGCGCAACCAGCCCCGACGTAAAATCGTCACGTCGACTGTTCGACGCCACTGACGAGTCGGCGCTTTCTCCGAAAAGTACGAGAAACTCCTCCAGTGTGGCACGACAAGCTGAAACGCCTGTCAATATCGTGCTCGTCAACGACGCAAACGAAAAAAAAAAAAAATTATTTCACTCGGTGGCCAAGTAACGAAATAACCCAGAGACAAATGGTTTTTCCACGTTCGGAAGAAATTAACCCACGATTGCTTCGGATATTTAACATTTATCTAACATTTTCTAAATATTTCATTACTCGGATGATGTCCAAAATGGATTCGTTATACGGACGAAATAAATATATAATTAGCATTAGAAGTATCGACGATCGAAGCATAAAATTTCCATCAGAGACATTAAAGAATGGAATGACCATGCGATCTATTATTTACACATTTAAATCTCCAAAAATACACAGAAATGTTTTATATCTATGACAATTATAAAAACTGGTCGTTTTTTACCATTTTTTTTTTTTTCTTTTGGTAGTTCTAGCTGGTTAAGAACATTTTTCGAATGAACACAAAGTGAAATGGTATGCAGATTTTCCGATGAATATATTCGTCGTAGGTTATACGATGTATCGTTGTCGATTGGCAATTGAATCGATGTCCCTTTTGATTATTATTCTTGGATCTACATGACTAATGCAATAATCGGCGTGTATACAGGCCATATGTGCCCGATGCAGCCCCCAGCATACACGCGTGTACTCCCGTAAATTCACTTACTGAACGTGTGTGATGGGAAAACAGTCTTACATAGCCGAATTTAGGGAAGCCCCACGATTGATTTTAGCGTTAGCGTATACAGTGCAAACGAATAATCAATTTTTCCAATTGAAAATTCTTTGGCAAAATGATACAAAATTGGTCAAATCGATCGAATAAGTCTTCTTAAATTCACTAAGAGTCAAGCTATGGTTTATTACAACGTCGCGCAATCTACAATTATGTAATTTGTAAAAATTTAAATGGCTATAGAATTCAGATGGAAAAAATATTGAGAGAATCGTTGGAAATATTCTCCATAGTTGCAGTTTAAAAAGAAAAAAACAATACAGATGATGCAAATCGATTGGAACAAATTACAAATAAAATGTTGCGTTAACGCGCCATTGGCCTCTAACTCTTTAGAGCATAGTGCACATTTTCGGAAAATCGAAATAACTGGAAATTCGACGCGTTGCGTCGCATTGAATTTTTCGAGCGTATGAATAGTAGCTTTCGAATGCAATTTTACTATTTATTTCGCTTTCTTTGCAGTAAAAATTTTCGTAGAGTAAATTCATAAAATGTGTAAATTTAGTACGGGAAAACTGTGAAAATTATCCGAAAGATTAACTGAAATTACTGTAGATGCTCTCTATAGATGATGTTTATTACATTATTAAATACGAAGATCAATTTCGATTCTTTCGTTTGTCTTCTTACTTTGCAGTTGATGATGATATAGGAATAATTAAAAATTCCGTATAAATAATTGTAATCGAACAATAGCAAATATACACATATTTAAAAGATACAAATAAAAATATAAAATAACGCAGGAAGGAAAATAATGATAAATAAGCGACATTTGACATTTGACAGTATTAATAATAAAGAATTTCAAGCTCGATTAATTGATACGAAGTAAAAATGTAAAATATAAAATAAATAAGAATGAAAATAGCTGTCTATGCTACTTCTATAATTATACTACTTCTATAGTTATACTACTTGTATAATTATACTACTTCTATAATTATACTATAATATAGTATAAAATAAATAAGAATGAAAATAGCTGTCTATACTACTTCTATAATTATACTACTTCTATAGTTATACTACTTCTATAATTATACTATAATAGTATAAAATAAATAAGAATGAAAATAGCTGTCTATACTACTTCTATAATTATACTACTTCTATAGTTATACTACTTCTATAATTATACTATAATAGTATAAAATAAATAAGAATGAAAATAGCTGTCTATACTACTTCTATAATTATACTACTTCTATAGTTATACTACTTCTATAATTATACTATAATAGTATAAAATAAATAAGAATGAAAATAGCTGTCTATACTTCTATAATTATACTACTTCTATAATTTTTGTCAAAAATTTTATAGAGATGAAACACATAAATAAAAGCTTTTTCTACTTTTCTCTACTTTGGTGGTAATTTCATGCTGTAGCTGTCAGAAATATTATATTTATCTTCCAATATATTTCAAATAATTATACAATAATTTCGTATTAATCTGCTTACAACATTTATAAATTATGTATCTTTGGAAAAATTTTAAAATCCACAATAATGTATCTGACTTTACGTAACGTCTTTCCAATCGTGTTATAAAAAATTCACGAATTTGCTTGAAAATCCACGAAAAAAAAAAAAAAAAATAAGAAGAAGAAGAAGAAGAAGAGAGTAGAGGAAAACACGTGATTACGAGAATGGGCCGGGCAAATCTGTATCAGGCTGGAAAGAAGGGGTGGCATGGCTGCGATTTTGATTAAATCAGCATTAAGGGCAGTTGCGCCGGGTCGCGACAATCACACCAAATGTCGAATCGAACGTTGGGACCCTATGATGCTCGTTGACGAAACGAGTTCGGCGTTCGAGAGGAGGGGGATTGCAACCCGGACAGAGAGAGGTTTAATCACGATCCTGTAGGAGTGGGCCGGGGTCGCAGCGAAACCCCCGTGAACGCTGAAGCAGGTGCTTCACGACGCACCCTCGGCCTCGATTTCCATCTGGAACATGTTGCACTTTGCGCTCGATTGCCGGGTTCCACGATGGGAACTCCAACGACTCGCCATCTCGGACTTGAACGCCTCGCGAGGAATGTTCATTTGCACGGCGCCAGCACGGGGATATGGTTTCTCTCTTTCTTTCTAACGTTGTTGAGGAAAATTTCGACGCGATTGCTTTTAAACCCTTTGCCCACGACTAAACTTTCTCTCTGTGTCATCTACTAGAAATTTATTTACGAAGCATTCATTTCGTATATATTGGAAATAATCGTTGAAATGACGTTGATAGTATAACGCGAAATTTTATTGATTGTATCTTTCTAATATGTAATATAGAACTTAATATACGTTGAACGTAAACTCTTGCGCTGGAATAACGTGCCACGAGAAATTTTTTTAAGTATAATATAATGATAATAATTTATAAGTGTATAAATGATATATAAGTATAATATAATGAGAATAATTTTTTTTATCATTATATTATACTTATATACATACTTATATTATACTTATATATAAGTATAATATAATGATAATAATATTTTTTATCATATAATGATAATAATTTATAAGTATATAATAATAATTTTTTTTTACTTATATATATACTTATATTATATATATATATATATATATATATATATATATATATATATATATATATACTTATATTATACTTATATGTAAGTATAATATAATGATAATAATTTATAAGTATATAATAATAATAATTTTTTTTATTTATATATATCCTTATATTATACTTATATATATATATATATATATATATTTATATATACTTATATTATACATATATATAGATATAATATAATGATAATAATTTATAAGTATATAATAATATATAAGTATAATATAATGATAATAATTTATATATATTATGTATAATTATTATAATATAATAGTAATAATTCAATAAAGTATAATATATTTATTTAAGTATAACCCAGGCAAAACAAATAATAAATTTATTGCTTCTCAATAATTTCACATCCAGCGGCATACCGACGAGCATATAGGTTCAAAATGAAAGCGACGAATTATTTCATACGGCTCGGTCACTCGTTATGGTCCGCAATCCAGTTGCCAGCGCAAGTGGTTAAAGCAATCATCAACGTGCATTGCGGATTTGCTAGAACGAGTATAACACGCAAGAGTCAATGACACGTGGTTTCAATCTCTGGAAAAATAATATTTTAAACTTCTGCAAGAAGCAGCAAAAAGTCTAGTTTATGTGAATGTATATTCCGAATTATATGAACTCACTCAGGGCTGTCTTTCGAAATTTTTTTGTCCCTCTTGTTCGTCGTCGTTATAGCTTTCGCTCTAAGTGTCTGTTCAAACATAACACAACACCAAATTGTATAATTATCAGCAAATTATAAAAAAGAGGAAGCCCGATTAGAAGGGACAGTCGAGTTGCAAAAGGTTAAACGTTGAATTAATCCAACGCTCGTTAATCCCCGTTGCCTCACATTTTCACGCTTTAGATTTCCTTGACACGATATTTTTGTTACGCGAAAATGTTAAAAATACAGAGGCTCGCCTCTCTTCCAACGTGCCGCTGAATAACGCAACGTTTTAAAAACTAGAGAAACGTATTAAAGAGACAAATAATGTGAAACACGTGAAAATCTTATCGCGACACTTTTTTGATATAAAAATATGACAATTTGGCAAACTCGCACGCGTTGCTTTTTTTTCCCCCTCCTCCCTCCGCCTCCCCAGTCGAATGATACTCTCGAATCCATTAATGTAACGTTTATTTTTTTTACGGTAACTTCGCGATAATATACGTGCCATAAAATGTTCGGACAAAAGCAGTGTTCTGCGTTCGTTTTATATTATTCGTTATTTTTTTTTCCGTTCTTTTTTTTTTTTTTATCGCGAATGAAAACACTTTATTTGACGTAAAATGTTGTTTCGCCCGGCCGGGAAACTCGTCTAAAATGTCGCATCGCGATTTCCCCCGTGAAATATGAAAAAAAAAAAAGAAATAAATAATAACGCGTCTTTTAATGTAATTCGTAAACAAGGGATTGCATTTTACGAGGAAATTTTAATTGAAAGCAATAGTGTAATCTCGCGATTGGAGCGAAAGGAAAATCGTTGAAAGCGTTTCCTGCGGCGTGCGTTTCTATGGCATTCTAATTACTGTAACTCTACAGAGAGTGTTTATAAAAAGAAAAATTCTCAGGGCAATATAATACTCATTAAAAAAGAGGAGATGTCTCGATAAGTATGGTGATCCAAGAACCATCAATTTCGGAGTTATGACACGTATACATTTACAGTGTATGCTCAATGTGAAATGATTCACGGGAAAAAGGGGAGAAGTATACTAAGTTTCAGCGTTTCTCAAAAAGACGAAAATTTATTTTTCAATATACATATAATGTCGCCACTTTGTATATTCTCATATATCGAAATAAATATTCGTGTAAAATTTGGAAAATTTTAAATTGCTTCAATTTGCTGAAATTTTAATTCAAAGTTTATTAAAAAAAATAAATCCTGTGTCCTTCGTATATCCCCATTGTTCGTTTCTACATATGGAAGATGGACGCACATTTCCTCGTTTACGAATTACATTAAAATTTCAATGTTTGAACGCGAACGAATTATTTTGATTGAAGCTGAGGAATAAAACCACAAAACAGACTATTACTCTCATTAGAAAACCACAAACTTGAATCTGTTTAAAAACATTGGAATCTTCCACATAAGAGAATCAAATCACTAATTCTAGCTCTCCGCACATGTTAAACAAATGTAACAATATTTTATACTTAAAAGTATTAATTAAACGTTTCTAAATACTTTCGAATACTTGCGTTTTTGACCGAAAACATTTTGTCAGACGTATTATCCATCTATGGTGACACATTATAATATATATAAACTATAAATTATAAAACATATATAAACTATAAAAACACAATACATAAACTATAAAACAACAATAATACAGTAGAACTTCGTTTATGTGAACTTTGAAAGACAGATAACTTAAATTAGGAGTTCGATAGAAAGATTCTCTCTTTTACCAGCGACTTTTTGTTCGCATAATACGCGTTTAGGTTAAATGGAATTCATTTAACTCGACGATTAAAATTAATAAAATGGAGTCTATATTCATTTTTACAGAGTATGATACAATTAAGTTTGCATTTCTTTGGATTGGTTTCAAATACAGGTGGAACAGAATCTATTATTATTATTTCGTTGCAGGTTTAAAGTAAATTAATTTTGATTCTTAAATCCATGGTTTATTGAGATATTTTTGCTCTCTACTTTTATAAAACACCCTGTACAACTCGGTTCTGTGTTATTCTACGCATTTCGAGACGATATTCACAGTCGATATCTCTCTCCATACGTATATTTTGGTCTAAATATCTAGCACTGCAAATATTCATTTTAAAAAGACAGCCATAATCTATAATGGTGTCGTAAAATAATTAATTTACCACTCGAACTTTTGTACATGTAAATCTGAAAAATTTCAACAGACTTCTATGCCATGTCGTATTTTATCAATCGATTAACGTTGATACATAAAGAGATATTATAACTATGAAACTGTGATACAGCCTTTTCCTTTTTTCTTTTTTTTTTTTTTGCAACAAGTACAATTTATGACGTGGATTTTTACAAATGGGACAAGCTTTGCGTGTAAACTAGATATTGGATATATGGCCGGAAAATAATGTTGGAGTCTTATTTATCTTACTTATTTTTGATATAAAACATTTCACTCGAAAATGTATCGACCCTTTTGATTTACAACCATTTCCGGATTTTGGCATATATCTCCTGAATTTATTGCAATTTATTATTATTATTATTCAGGTCCTCATATTATAAATTTTCATTATTAAACAAATTGTTCCTATATAATGTAACATGACATCTATTAATTATAAAAAGTTCTATCGTTAAAGAAATTTTAATTTGATCCTAAATATTTCTTTCGCGATTTTTTCTTTTTTTTTAATCTCGAGATGACTCGAAATTAAATTACTTACGAAAGTAACATTAATTAAACTTGTATTAAATTTTAATAATTTATTCGAAACCTAAGTCAAGGTAACATAAATTAAGCTTGTAATTAAAAATTAATTAAATGATGTCGTTGGATCATTAAGGACCAGAATTGAATAGAGTTATATTTTTCATTCAATTGAATTTTATTACTAATCTCTATTGCGAATAATGTAAAGTAGAAAGTAAAATCAAATAGAAATGATTCTCGTAATATAATTTAATATATATAACACTTTTCTTGTAAAATATATAATAGACAATATTTTTGATACTTTTGATGAGCCAAATATATCGTTTCATAGCCAACACGTTGTCTTCTAATTACTATTACATCGTACTACAATTATCATCTCTTTTCGAAGATACGTGTAAATGTTTATAGTTTTGAAACGCAATTATAAATTATTTTTAGACGAAACTAGAGAGAATAAGATCATATGATGAAATTAAGTTATATGTATCGTGAGAGTTTATGCGAATTTTACACACAATTGAGCAATAAATAAAAATTTAGTCTATTTATCGTTAATAAAATCTGCAAATTTGACAATTTATTTTTCCACTGTAGATTATTAATTTGTCATCATTGTACCAAAGAACAAATGAGAAATAGGTGTCGGTTCATATATCTACTTAGGATGTTTGAGAAAGTTGGTATCAAATTTTGGAAGCGTATACTGTTCATAGAAACAAACAAAATAAAACTGTCTTAATAAAACTGTTATTACTGAGATATTACCTTTACAATTATGTTAATATGTCTCTCGTTTATCTCGATACACTTCTGCCGTGTTAATACAATTAATTTTACATTTCTTTCGACTTGTTCTAGATATCAATGGAATATTTTAATTAGCAGTATTATACATAGAATTTTAATACAGGTTATGCTGTTAGGGCAGATTTGAAATAGATAAAGAAAAATCGATTAGTTCCGAAATTAACAATTCTTTGGCCCCATTTCCTTTATTAAGAATATTTTGCTTGTTTCGACGGATAGAGCGCCAACTTTTCTAAACTAATCTCGTTCAATCACGTAACATTTAACCTTTACAAACACGTGATTTTTAAACTTCTTGTTATTTTATTTGAAAATATAATTAATTATTAAAAATATTATTAATAGATTTTTAAATATTAATTATAAAATTATTAAAATTAAAATTATTAAGATTATTAAGATTATAGAATTATTAAGATTAAAATTATTAAAATTATAAAATTATTAAGATTAAACATTGAAAATATCATTAATAGATTTTCGAATATTAATTATCAAACTATAAAATTATTAAGATTAAATCTTAGAAATATTATTAATGGATTTCTTTCAGTATTATGCGCGAAAACCTACAAAAGAATGAACAAGTATGTTGCTTCTCCAAACCCTTCAGTTTCTCAGTGGTCCTGAACCTATCCGCTGGAAAACAGACAATTGCTGGCCACAGCACTAAATTGACTGAAAGAAGACAGAGAAGGAAAGCTGAACCGATAAACCACGGGAGACCGAAACAGTTTCTCAGGTGTCGAAAGTGTGTACATATCTGGCGCAAGTAGACCAAAGCCAACCCCCTATATGGTTGCGACACGGGGGCTTTCCCTTCTTGGCGGTGCTCTCTCCCTAGTCGTAGCAGGAGCTGGTCGGTCGAGTTGTCGCCTTAATGCGAGGCCGTTTCTCTCTCTCTCTCTCTCTCTCTCTCTCTCTCTCTCGGTGTGCGTCGATGCGTATATATACGCGGCATAGCCGGCCGGAAGACGCGTGCGCTCGGAAACGCGCAGCGTTCCATCCCCTTGGCTCCCTGCTAAAAGCATATCTGTGTCGTCTTGCGAGTACATACGAGAGGGTACAAGCGGCCCGGGGAGGGACTCTCCGCCGGTATATAAAACATTTACTAGTTTAGCAACAAAAGGGTATCGAAAGCGAACGCGTTAAAGAAGATGTATGAGTGCAGGCGCGGGAGGGCTTAAATAGAGGAAAGGGAAAGCCGAAGGTTGCGCGCGGCCGATGCCGAAGTGAATATTCAGAGAATCTGGGATAGAGTCGAGCTGGTAGGTAGGCATTTCTTAGGCCCGCGGACTCGAGATAGGCTAATCGACGATGGCCCTCGCTTGGATATGCGGTTTCGCTTCTTGTTGATATTAGCAAGGGGGTACACGAACTCGTGTCTTTAGTTGTACTGAGTAATATTAAACGTAATGCGTAATATTAATTGTAATTAGCAATATGATGAGAAGTATAAAAAGAATGCAGTTTGAATATAATTGAATATAATTTGAATATAATTGAATATAAAAAGAATATAATTTGAATGTAATTGAATATAAAACGAATATAATTTGAATGTAATTGAATACAAAAAAAAAAAAAATTTGAATGTAATTAAATATAAAAAGAATATAATTTGAATATAATTGAATACAAAAAGAAAATAATTTGAATGTAATTGAATATAAAAAGAAGATAATTTGAATGTAATTGAATACAAAAAAAAAAATTTGAATGTAATTAAATATAAAAAGAATATAATTTGAATATAATTGAATACAAAAAGAATATAATTTGAATGTAATTAAATATGAAAAGAACATAAAAAGAATATAATTTAAATATAATTGAATATAAAAAGAATATAATTTGAATATAATTGAATATAAAAAGAATATAATTGAATACAAAAACAATATAATTTGAATGTAATTAAATATAAAAAGAATATAATTTGAATATAATTGAATACAAAAACAATATAATTTGAATGTAATTAAATATAAAAAGAATATAATTTAAATATAATTGAACATAAAAAGAATATAATTTGAATATAATTAAATATAAAAAGAACATAAAAAGAATATAATTTGAATATAATTAAATATAAAAAGAGTATAATTTGAATATAATTGAATATAAAAAGAATATAATTTGAACATAATTGAATATAAGAATATAATTTGAATATAATCATAATAAGTAATATTAATCATTGATAATATAATGAGAAGTATAAAAAGAATATAATTTTTTTGTTTTAAAAGAATATAACTGTTTTGTTTTTAAACGATAGTTTTTGTTTTAATGAATGAGTATTCTTGCGTTTTTATGAAAAAAATATAGGATTTTCTTGATTTTACATGCATAATATAAGTTTTGTTGTTAAAAAAAAGTATATGACTATTTTTGGAAAATAAATTCACATTACTCTTTCCTATTATAAAACAGATCTTTCTTGACTGTCGAATATTATTCAATTCAGTTTAAATGTGACTAGATTATTATTATTATATTCCATGATCCCTTTGCAACTACATGACGAAATGCTAAATGACGAAAATTCAAAAAAAAATCCCAAGACTTTCTCTAATTCTCATATTCAAAATTACTATAATCGTAACATCGAAAGATCGTTACAGCAAGTTTCAAGGGATTTCAATCTTCAAGGCCACAAGTGGACGCAGTCGCGAAAAAAATTTACAGAATTTTCAAAGTCGTTCGAACTTTTTCCTTCAAAGACAAAAAACATTTCTCCACTCTCCCAAAATATCTTTAAAAAAAAAAAAAAAAAAAACCCAATTTAACAGAGACTCTCCGCTCTCTTCAAAATAAAACCAAGTAGAACATTCTCCTCTACACATCTTTTTCCCATTTTTCCAAACGAAACAGTTTTCAATTGTTATTAAATTTTCCTTCGTCGTTGGCCAAGATCTTTTCAATTCTCTGAGAAACACGCAGGACGTAAAACGTTGGTCCATCTTGGCGTTACGCGCGCGGCACGGATCGAGGCGAATCAATCAACGAAGAGAAATCCCGCACGAGCGGAAGTCAAACAAAGTCCTTGGAGAGGAGAGGTCGCGGCGAAACGAGTCTTCTCCAGCGCCGCGGCCACCACCGCTATCATATTATAAATATTGACCGCGGTTCTCTCCGGTATCCATTGAGAGAGAGAGAGCGTATCCAGCATCCGCCCTTGGATCTCGGTCATAAATATTGATCAGGAATAACGTGCGCTCTCTCCTTACGCGTACATCCCGCGCTCGGTCAATGACGTCCCACGGGGGAACGCGGGGCAACGTGTGTTTGCCGTCGATGATTGCGGTTAATTACAACACTGGCCGTCTGTTTGTATATGTCAACTGCGCGCGTGCAGATCTAACGATGCCCCGTGGGAGGGGTAGGTTCCACGGGACCGCGAGGAACCGCTTCTTCGCTCAGCTGCCTAAAGTTCCACCAACCACGGAGTCAGTCACTCACCGGTCTATCATTATCATTCATTTTTATAATGAATGACGGTTCGATTGGAAGCGAAATAGAATCTGGAGATTGATTTGAAATATCACAGTGCGAAGTCTTGAAGAATTGTTGCCCGCTTTAGCCTGGAAGTCGATTTGTACGACAACATATTGTTTAATTAATTAAATTAAGTTTCAACGTCTCGGTGAAGAGATTGAAATAATGATGCACACACGTCATGATAATTCAACGCTACTTTATAGATTGGTTTATTTATTTACTTGTGCTGTATCGTATACAGACCAACGTGTTATTTTATTCTTATGTACAATATATTCTTGTCAAAGACCATTCTAGACGGATATTATTATAAACTATTATTATTATTTTACTATTATTATTATTATCATACTATTATTATTATTGCTATTATTATTATTATTATTATCATACTATTATTATTATTGCTATTATTATTATTATCATACTATTAGTATTATTGCTATTATTATTATTATTATATTATAATAATATTGTTATTAATCATATATAAAGACGATAATTATTTTATGTAAGGAGTCGATTGCTATTAATTCTAGCGTAACTGGAAAAATATAGCACAATCTTTCCAAAGTGTGGACCAGTATTAACTTCTTGTGCTGGAATGACGTGCTGTGCACGTTGAGAATTTTTTTTTTGTTCCAAAATTGCAATATTTTCTCAGTTTACTTAAGTAATAATATAATAATAATAATAATATATATAATATATATAATATATAATTAATATATAATTTATAATATATATAATTATACATAAATATTATATATTGTATATAATTATACACATATTATAATATAATAGTAATAATTTAATAAAGTATAATATATTTAGTTAAGTATAAGTATATAATATACTTCTAAGTATATTTAAGTATATATAATAGTAATAATTTAATAAAGTATAATATATTTAGTTAAGTATAAGTATATAAATATTTCTACGTATATTTAAGTATAACCAGGCGAACCAAATTCTAAATTTATATGTATATAAGTATATAAGTGTATAAGTATATAAATACTTCTAAGCATATTTAAGTATAACCCAGACGAAACAAATAATAAATTCATTGCTTCTCAATAATTTCTATCCCATTGACATCACAACGAATTCAAACAAGAACGCGACGAATTATTGTATACGGCCTGGTCGCTCGTTATGGTCCGCAATCAGCTGCCAGCGCAACTGGTTAACAGACGAACGTTCCGTGTAATTTTCCACCAGAGCGTACGTCCAGAGTGTTCGTTCCATCCGACAAACGCCCAATTTCCATCAATCGGGACAACATAATTTTCATCGGACGCGATGTCTGATTGATATCGAGCACCCTCCAGCGGAACGAAATCTCTCGGCTGTTTCTACTTAAAGGAGAAAAAAATGGCACCACAGGAAGAAGAAGAACAACAACGACGAGGCACGATGGGAGGAAACACGGAACCGGGACCGAACGACCGACGATCTACCGTCGAAAATCGCAGATGCGCCAATCCATTCATAGCTACATACGTGTTATTTTATTTCATAGGCTCGCGCCCCCATCTAGCCGTCCATGACGTCTATTCGCCGATCTGGCGTGTTGCGCGTAAAGCACAGCGAAAAAGAAGACCGAGCCGAGAGAAAGAGATTCACGCCCATTATTGCGAGACACGACAGAGAAGAAGAGAGAGAGAGAGAGAGAGGAGGATGCGTAGAAAGCGCAATGTGGACACAGTCAAGGTCCACTGACCAGCTGATTGATTATCTCGATGGGGGTTGCTATTTAGGGGGTATCATCGTGAGTGGGATGACAGACGCGCTCTACTGGAGACACCAACCATGAGAGGATGAATTCGACGTGGGATTTCCCCGTCGTGGACACCTGTCGACCAATTTCCAATGGGCTGCAAACCCCGTTTCTGATTCGCGTACACGTTAATCATCGCGCGCTGATTCTACGTTATGTGCACTTGAACCGCGTTTAAATAATAACATCGTTGGATGTTGTTGAATTCGAGGGAAACGCCGTGGAAAACGTCGCAAGTGTCGAAATTGGAAAGCGAGTTTTAAGGGAATTTTTGGCGCAGAAAAATTTTCGCAAAAGCGCCTTTCCTCCAGGAATATGTATATACATGTTGTCTGTGATTTAAAATTAAACTTGCGGGTGAATTTTAAATTATTATTTAATTTTTGGGTAAAATGATGATTCTACTGATTTAATAATTTATGCATTTTCTAGGCTTTGCTCCAGAAATATGCAAAGAAATAATTCTAATAATCAGTTTAAAGTTAAACTAGTTTGGGAGTAAATTGATCGTTTGATTTTTTTTTTTACTAATGGATAAAATGATATTAATTTAATGCGTTTTCAGGCTTTATATATTTTTTATCTTATCTTGGCTTTCATTTCAATTATGCACGCTGTGCACACGATGTTTTTTTATTGCTAAAAAATATTAATAAAGAAATAAAAGTTCCAATAAAATAATGAAATCGTGAAATTATTCTATACAGAGTTTCTACAATGATAGTTCTACATAAATAATATTTAAGTTGGTGGAGATTACAAAAACCAGAGGAAATATAAACTATTAATTTTTTAAAGATGTTCATTATGAAATGAGGTGTGTATCGACCAATTTGTTAGTTCCTCAAATTAGTTCATTCGTTGTTTCAAAATACTCTGTTTCTTAATTAAAACAAAAAATTGTAACAATTAACTGGCGCGATACTGTTAGTTCTGTTTTCATACTACATTTTCATACTTAATAAGCAGAAAATTTTCACATACATCTTATTCTCGCGTATAAGTATCCAGTTCCATAGAATGATAGCTATTATCTTGTGTTACTATATCTTCAAACAGATGGTAGAATTAAGTGCATAATTGTGGCGTAATAATTATAAGCACACCGCGCATTTTTATGCATTTTTACGAAACAGAACGCGAACAGAAATTTGTTCCATCTACCAGACTCCGCCTTGCATATTTTTATATATATTCGCATTCGTTACACGCATCGTGCGTGTTTTTGCACCTTTAAACATCTCTCTTAATCCGCGACAATGCACTGTCAAATACTCTGAAAACGACTGTTACTTGCTACTCTGGCGACGTATGTATTTTGTCATCAAAAGTGTTGAAAATACAGAGCCTCGCCGCAGAATAACGTAAC
Organism: Frieseomelitta varia; assembly: GCF_011392965.1. Classification (NCBI taxonomy): domain Eukaryota; kingdom Metazoa; phylum Arthropoda; class Insecta; order Hymenoptera; family Apidae; genus Frieseomelitta; species Frieseomelitta varia. Next base: position 59,259 of record NW_025110110.1, on the reverse strand, counting down.
ATTTTACCAAAAAAAAAAAAAAAAAATGTATCAAATTGACACAAGAGAACAAACAATGTGAAACGCTATATAAAAATGTAACAATTTGTGAAGTTAATGCGACGTCTATCTTCTTTTCCTTTTTTCTCAACGATAATTTCCGAGTCCTCCGTACAAAGATGTTACAAGGAACGAGAGAAGCTCGAAAACAGATCGCCCGATTATCGATTAAGCGATTGCTCGAGGAAGTGCAGGCCTCTTCGACGTTTAAATCAGGTCACCGGATATGTACTCGAAGGAGTCTCTATAATGGAGATGGAACGACGAAGGACCGGCGATGGTGAAGGAAGGGCGAGGCGAACGCTTCTCTCCGTTAGAAATTAACGCAAGGGTGACAGGCGGGCGCTGGCTTTCCCATTGTCCTCCGACCTACCCCCTTCGAATGGGACGTCTGGTGAAAAAAAAATTCAGATGTGAAATTTTCATTTCCGCTCCGGACCACCGGCTCGGAAGAAATACTTCCTGCCTGGGGAAACTGACTTCTTCTCGAAAGCCGAGAAACTTGCCGATTGAGACCGTTCCATTGTTGGCTTGGCTGCTTCTCTTTCAGGCTGCACCTGATTTCTTTGAGGCCAGGCTGATTCACGAGACGGTGGAGGAGACGGTGATCCTTTTTTTTTTGATCCAAGCTTAAGGACCAAGCAATAATTTATTTCAATTGTTTCTGAAGACTTCGTCGAGTTTTGTTAGAAATTGTGGAATTTCAGTGGGAGATATAACGATGGAGAAATGTTGAATTAATTAACACCGACGTGCAGTCAGAACGAGATTATAATAGAATTTGATTTAATGGAAGAATTTATGTACGTTGGTGAAATTTTAAAATTTCATTAGCATCGAGAGTGAGACACGACTGTCACGGTATCTACTTGATTAAATGTATATCAAAGATTTTAGAGAAATATTAGTAGAAAGCACAAACAGTTAAACATTCTAGAATTATATACTTTGTTAGATGATTAAATACTTTTGTGATATCGGTAAAATGTACATTTAAGTCAAATATGTCGTATTGTTTCTGTAGATTTCAGTGTTAATGAAATTTTAAAATATTTCATAATTCTATATTTTTGGCAATGTGAATTTATATGATCTGAATCTTCGATATTTCAAACGTCAATAGGTAAAATTTTCTATTTAAAATAGAATGAATTTTTGTACTCAAATTGTAAATTGCTTTAATCCTCGATTATACTCAGAAATTTTAAAATGTGTTAATGAAATTTTATATAATATACGTAATATATATTATATAATAATATAATATACGAAATTTTATATAATATACGTAATATATATTATATAATAATATAATATACGAAATTTTATATAATATACGTAATATATATTATATAATAATATAATATACGAAATTTTATATAATATACGTAATATATATTATATAATAATATAATATACGAAATTTTATATAATATACGTAATATATATTATATATATTATATAAAATTATATATATATTAATTATATATATATATTAAATGTTTTATATAATATACGTAATATATTCGTAAAAGTATTCTATATTTGCGACAATGTGAATTTATATGATGTGAATCTTCGATATTCCAAACGTCAATAGGTAAAATTTTCTATTTAAAATAGAATTTTGAACTGTACTCATTCATAAATTGCTTTAATCCTCGATTATACTCAGAAATTTTAAAATGTGTTAATGAAATTTTAAAATGTTTCATATAATATACGTAATATATTCGTAAAAGTATTCTATATTTTTGGCAGTGTGAATTTATATGATCTAAATCTTCGATATTCCAAACGTCAGTAGGTAAAACTTTCCATTTAAAATGGAACAAATTTTTGTTCAGAACTTCGTTTGTATTTTACACTCACAAATATCTGTTTAGAATCGATTTCTATAATCGTCATTCAGAAAAAAAAGCTCTCCTTGTCACGAAAAGTCGCCAACGCAATTTACAAGCGTAAAATATCGCGAAATGGCGAAACGACACCCTCGCTTGAGGACGAAATTAAATTCGTAATAAAGGAAACCACCGAGCCGGAAGAATAGCTCTTGTCGAGCAACGATTCGTGTCCCACGAATCGTTGATGATCGAGCGGAGCGAGCGAACGTTGGAGAGTGAAAAAATTCAGATCCGCGAACCTGTACGCTGTCGTCCTGGTCCACTGACTCGGAAGAAATACTTCCTGAACAGGACGAGGACCGAAAGGAAGGGTGAACGCGCCCTCTTGTTTCTTTTTTAGCTTACCACGGTGTTCATAATGGAAACATCGCATGCGCGAATCGTTCATCGGTGATTAAAAAACGAAGGAAAAAGAAAAAAAAAGAAGTTCGTTAATCTTCCGCGTCTCGGCACTCCGTGCTATTCATACGTCGAATGAAACGTAAATACGAGGGGAAACAGATATCATTTTATGCGCGCAATATGGATGAAATACGTATTTTGGAAAAGAAGATTCTTCTGATGTTCGAATTTAGGTATAGATGTTTGATTTTGCATCACGATCTTATAGGCACATTTTATGAGAAACATTGAGACACAGTTGAAGAGTGTAAGAAGAAAATTTCATTTCCTGGCCCGCGTTTGTTGCCAATTATTTCAGTTTGTTAACTACAACTTACAATCGAAACGTTACCAGTGAATTTCTAGCAAAAATCAGGTAAATCCAGTATATTTTAACCCTCGTGCTTATTACTCATTGTTGAATCTTTGCCTGTACTGCTAAATACAAACAGCTTATCACAATGAACTTGACTAATTTTATTATTATATTTTATTATATTATTATATTATTATATTTTATATATATTATATTATTATATTATTATATTTTATATATATTATATTATTATATTATTATATTTTATATATATTATATTATTTTATTATTATATTTTTATTAAATACAATCACAACAGCTTTTCACAATGAACATGACTAATTTTATTGTTATATTTTATTATATTACTGTATTTTATTATATTATTATATTATTATATTTTATTATATTATTAATTATATTATTATATTTTATTACATTATTATATTATTATATTTTATTATATTATTATATTATTATATTTTTATTAAATACAATCATAACAGCTTATCACAAAGAACTTGACTAATTTTATTATTATATTTTTATTAAATACAATCATAACAGCTTATCACAATGAACTTGACTAATTTTATTATTATATTTTTATTAAATACAATCATAACAGCTTTTCACAATGAACATGACTAATTTTATTGTTATATTTTATTATATTACTGTATTTTATTATATTATTATATTTTATTATATTATTATATTATTATATTTTATTATTATATTTTTATTAAATACAATCATAACAGCTTATCACAATGAACATGACTAATTTTATTATTATCAATCATAATTAACAACATTAGCCCATCATATAATAATATTGTTTATATTATTGTTAATTATAATTAATAATAGCAATCATATTACAATTTCATTAAACATCTGCCAATTGTACCTATTTAATCTCTCAAATGAGAAGATTCGACTTTACTCCAAGTAAATGGCAAAAGATGTTCCGAAAATTGGAAATTTGCGAATGTTGCGTTGCCCCAGCAGGGAAAAGAAATTCCAGCGGACGAATGCCAGTGAAATTTCTCGAGGATATCCATCTCGCGTAACGCGTCGCGACGAGAAACTGACAATTTTCAGTGGGAGAGCGTGGGAGCTGGGAAAGTAAAGGGTGGCCCGTCGATTCCACTTTTTCTCCTTGCCCCGCCGCAGGCCGCTGGTCGAAATCGGATCGGTTTTGCTAACTGCGGAGGATGCTCTTTCCTCGGTACGAGCCGGATACAGGATCCATCGTGCGGTGGAAAGTCTAGGCAGAGAAGGACGAGATCGAAGAGGAAACCCAATCGTTGTTTACCCAGTGCGTCGTTCCCTGCGTAAGCAAAGCACCCATCCGTCCATCCATCCATCCATCCATCCATCCATCCATCCATCCGTCGGACCGGGCAAACACACCACCCACCGACCCCGTTACAACAAGCGCCGTAAAATCCTTCCTTCAGTTTCCAAAGCGTTTCTCCTCTTTGTATTTTCGTTTCCACGCTACGAAACAAGGCTACTTTTATTTCTGTTGAAGCTGATCTCGCGATCGTGCGTGCTTAAGATGTGAAATTGCACGACCTCTGCAATGTTAATTGTTGGTAAACGCGAATTGTCCTGCGAATGAACGTTAATCCTCTTTTGGGAGGATTTTCTGGACTGGTTCAGTTTTTAAACGCTCTTCGTTCGCAGTCATTGGGAACGGACTTGTATACTTTTGTACAATTTTTTCTCAAGTGAGCGCTATTAAATTATTTTAACGACAAATGTATATTTATAAATGGTAAAGATATAAGAAGGACATTAGAAAAAGACAAAGTAACTTATTCTAAAAAATAATACTAATAATATCTTATTCTAATAAATATCTCTAGAAAATAATAACTCTAAAAAGTAATTCATAATATCTCTAAAAAATAATAATACTAATAGTAATAATAATTCTTATTCTAATCTTACTCTTACTCTACGCTCTGCTCTATATACATTTATTTTGTATTGTGAGCGCTACTAAATTATTCTAACAACAAATGCATGTTTATAAATAGTAAAGATATAAAAAGGACATTAGGAAAAGACAAAGTAACTTACTCTAATAGAATAATAACAATAATAATAATATCTTATTCTAATAAATATGTCTAGAAAATAATAACTCTAAAAAATAATAACAGTAATAATAATAATTCTTATTCTAATCTTACTCTTACTCTACGCTCTGTTCTATACACATTTATTTTGTATTACAAGGTACAAAATTAAGATGGAGATAAAATACAAATATTCAGAATTATCTTAATCCTTTATGTAACACTATATCTATAAAAGTAATACTTGAAATAGCTTTGCTAAACATGTATAAAATAATAACTCTAAAAAATAATTCATAATATCTCTAAAAAAATAATAACAGTAATAATAATTCTTATTCTAATCTTACTCTTACTCTACGCTCTACTCTATATACATTTATTTTGTATTACAAGATACAAAATTAAGTTAGAGAAAAAAAAAAGACAAATATTCAGAATTATCTTAATCCTTTATGTAACACTATATCTATAAAAGTAATACTTGAAATAGTTTTGCTAAACATATATTCAAATTACATATGTCAGTGTAACAAATATAAACGTTATTCCTGCAAGAAGGCGTTTTATGTAATAAAAAAATGATCAACTATTTCAGTTACCACAGGCAATATCTTCTCTACATTCTTCTTTTACACAGATTTAATCTCACGTTAACCTCTTGTTAAACTACTTAGATTATGTGTGCATAAGCTGAAATATACTTTAACCAACGAAATCATAAAAATCTATACTCATTTCAACTTAATGTCTCAGTGAATGACCTGACAACAGTTTTCACTAATACTACACAGCTGAATATAGCAATTATACTCTGCTCTGTACTAGAAATCATGAGAACGATTGGCTGCACGAGGTTCCACAATTTCTCGAATTTCCAGGTTCCCCAAATTCCCTCGACCAAAATGACCGACCGTCCCCCTCCATTACAAAATATGTATTCCTCGTCCGGCCTCCTTCAGCAATCTCTTATCCCAACGTAGACTCGTGAAATCACCCAAGCTCCCGCTGCGAAACGAGGCAAAAGGAGAGAGAGAGAGAGAGAGAGAAAGAGAGAGAGAGAGAGAGAGATCCGTTATCTGCCCATTCCACGCTGTTTGTCCCATTGAGCAACGTGTTCCACGGAGCTCCGAATGAAAAGAGGAGAGAAACAAATATCGTGGAACAGAGAAGAAAAGGCGAAAAAAAAACGAAAAAAAAAAAAGAAAAAAAGGGGGGGCGAAGAAGAAGAAGGAGAGAAAGCGAGAGGTGATAGAGAGGGAGCGAGGCAGAGAGAATCCCGCTGACAGGGGCGCGACTCCTGATTGCTGTCGCATTGTGCATCGCCTTGTCCCGCAACGAGGACGACGCATTGTCGCGCACCAGCGTTGAATACGTCTGGCAAGACTCCCGATGACGTGGGAGGAACCGAAACACAGAGAAGAACGACCGGGTGCAGGGGCCAGAAATTAAACCCCTGAGACAATGGGTCAAGCGTCCATAGAAACGGAAACACCAAACACGCCCTCTGGCTTTATTTCTTTCGCGGGACGTGGAACAGAGAGAACGGAGGCGAATCAATCGATCCTTCCTCTTTCACGTTCGCCGCGCGAACGCTTTGCGAAACGTTCAAAGCGAAAGCTCGATGAATTACTCGCGTATCTGAAAGCTGATTTCTCTCTCTTTTTTCTTTTTTTATCTTTGGTCCCGAGTGTGCGTGTGCCATGTACATTTTGGTATCGAAGGTCTACTATCGAAGCATCGGGCGTATAATTTCGATTGGCTAGCCGTACGGATGGTCGAGACGAAATCTGATGGATAATATCCGTGTGAGTTTCAAATTTTTAGCTTCGGACAGATTCGTCAACGAGGAACAAACGTGTTCAGGATGTTTTAACCTTTTGCGCTGGAATCACGTGCTATGTTGAGAATTTCTTTGTTCCAAAATTGCAATATTTTCTCAGTTTATTCAAGTATAATATAATAATTTATATATATATATATATAAATTATTATATATAACTATTATAATATAATAGTAATAATTTATATATATATAAATTATTATATATAACTATTATAATATAATAGTAATAATATATATATAAATTATTATATATAATTATTATCATATAACAGTAATAATTTAATAAAGTATAATATATTTATTTAAGTATATATAAGTATATTATTATTATTATTTATATAATATATTACTATATATTAAGTATAGTATAGTTTAAGTATATTAAGTATAATATATTTATTTAAGTATATATAAGTATATTATTTTTATTATTTATATAATATATTAGTATATATTAAGTATAGTATAATTATAAGTATAATATATTTATTTAAGTATATATAAGTATATTATTATTATTATTTATATAGTATATTATTATTATTATTTATATAGTATATTATTATTATTATTATTATTATTATTATTATTATTTATATAAGTACATAAATATTTCTAAGTATAACCCAGGCGAAACAAATAATAAATTTATTACTTCTCAACAATTTCTATCCAGTGACATACCGACGAGTTCAAAGAGAAAGCGACGAATTATTATATACAGTTCGGTCACTCGTTACGGTCCGCAATCAGTTGCCAGCGCGGGTGGTTAAAACTAAAATGAGTCTCTAACCGGGTATCGTTGAGCATTAAGGAATTATAACAACCTCGGGTCAAATTACATTACCTTGAAACTTTATATTAACTTGCGATTACTTAGTTAACATTGAGCTCAGTAATGTATGAAAAAGTGAAATTAAATTTCGGTAATCTGATATAATCGATCGATGCCGTTATTATATAATTCAATGGTTTTAATTATTAACGCACTAGAGAATCGTACAGATAGTCAGAGACGCTTGAAATAATTAATTTTCTCATCAGAGATGCGAATTACAACATAGTACACCGAATGAACGTATCAAAAGGTAAATGTTCAAAGATGAATGTATTCTCAATTTGTTACAGGCTGCTCGTTCAATGTTAAATTTCCCGGCTTTTCTGTAATTTCAGTAGGCACTCGAAGGTTTAACCTCTTGCGCTGGAATGACGTGCCACGCACGTCGAGAACACTTTTTGTCCCAAATTTTGTAATATTTTCATCTAGTTTCAAGTGTATTTCAGTGGAACGAAATAGGCAAAAACAAATGATAAATAAATTCACTACTTCTCAATAAATTTCTAACACCAGCGATATCATAAACGACGAGTTTCAAAAAGAAAGCGACGAATTATTGTATACGGTTTGGTCACTCGTTATGGTCCGCAATCCAGTTGCCAGCGGAACGTGGTCATCGCGTAACAATTCGATTCATCGTTGCATCTTGTGTGCTTTCTGCGCGAATGAAATCACACGATTTAATGAAACTCTCTTCTCCATTCACCGGGGAGGGAATTAAAATTTTACCGTGCGCCCCGTCAAACGTCGTTTTAGACGCCATCGATCGCCGGAACCGCTTTGGTCTCTCACGAGCGTGCGATCGAACGACAAAGTGGTCATCCCTGATAACCGGTGGCAACGAAGCGGAACCGTCTTTAAGGAAACCGTGCCGGCCTCTTCGGCAATCGAATTACCGACAGGGTCGGTCAGCCCCGCCGCGGTAAACTTGTAAAACAATAAAAGCTTCCGGTGACCCAGCGAACCGGTACATCGAGTTAGCCAACTCCAACTTTTCACCGGAAACCGCCGCAAACTCGAACCGTGTAGCAACCGAGGATGTCCAAGCCCCGGATGGCTTTTTCCTGCCTCTTGTCGACGAAAATCAAAGGCAACTAAAAGTCACCGGAGTGATTGTCGCGATTGTCTGAACCAAGCGTTGAATTCCAACTGAGCGTTTGATGCTTGATAGTACACGCGCGCAAATGAGACTGATAAGGCGAACCGAAATAGTTATGTTGAGTTTTAAGAATACTTGAACTTGCGATTGATCGCTTTTGCGTCTTGTTTACTATTTCTTATCGTTTAATAAGTAAATATAGGATATGGTCTGTTATTTGAACTTCTTTGATCCGGAGAAACGAAGTTTTGCTGTGTATAAAAGTGTGTTTTATCAGTACGATTGCGATTAATTCAAACGTTAATTTAAACGAAGATTTTTCTGGATTAACATTTTGCTTGTATATGTATATAATTTAAATGCGTATGCAATTTTATTCAATATATAGTTTTACACTTCTACAATTTAAATTGGTAATGTCAAAGAATGAATATTTCTCGTTTATAACTTGCATATAATTATTTTTATATATTACATGTGTATTTTTATACATTTATTATTATCTAATTCAATTAAATATTCAATTTTTATAGTGGTAAATGATAATTTCGCAAGAGCAGGCCTATTAATTATATCTGACGTGTAAAAGAAATTATATAAGAAAATTATATTATATATATATTATAAGAATTATATTTGTACTAAAAAAGAAAGATTAGGTTCTGCTAATTTAAACTAAAAGTTCAATTTTAAAATTAATACATTGAAATTTACTTGAAAGAAACTGTATTTGATAAATTGTATAAAAATTGTAACTTCCTGAAATTTATTTTGAAACAGAATATTTATTTAGCTGCTCAATAATTGCGTAATAATTTTTAGAGATTTGCGTAATCGTTAGAACAAAAATCGATATTGAATTAAATTTCTTAAATTGCCGTTTTCTTCCACATATTTGATTTCTTTTGATTTCTCTTTGGAGAGAAAGTTACTAATATTCAAATGTTACGAATAATATGAATGAAATTAGTTATTTTTCAAAGACCTAACTCTACCATATCATTATAATTGAATTGAATTTCACAACAAGTATGCTTAACTTGTGCATGTCTGCGTTATGTTAGCTTTCTTTTTATTTACAAAAGCTATTTATTTACAAAACTATTTTATTTACAAAATATATGAAAGATCGTAAAATGGTATCGAACATTATCATAATATCCAGTTTGTGTCACACAGACTCAAAAAAAAGAAAAAACTTAACAGATTAAACGACAAGAATGATATATAAATCCTTCTGCTTCCCTCATTTTCTATGAAACTTCGATCGTTTAACAAATTATTGTACACGGTGTTCAAAACTTTAGCCAACTTCCCTGCAAACTACATCCACATCATTAACCATCATTATAACGATATTCATTATATCTATCGATCCTCGCTAATCCATCACTAGTCACATGAATATCTTTGATTTTCCATTATTTTCAGCACACTCTATTTAATATTCCTTCATCCTAAAACACGTGTCCCCGTAAGTCGCTGAATCGGTTAATCATGCGACAGGTCAAACTATCGATTGTCAATAAAAAATTATATCCTATATCAATTTCTATTGCGATCGTTATAAAGGAGAAATCTTCGATCTTCAACTTTGTGATGATTTAAACCGCGAAAAGATCAAACCCAGTTTTCGTTTCTTTCATCAAATGATAGTATTAATTTTATATGGGCAAATAGGTATCGCAATTTCGTGTCACGTAGTTAGGATTTTATTTAGTTGTTTTTGACGTTTCAATGGATCGTTCAGACGATTTATTGGAGGAAGAGGAGTATACTTGAAACTTTTAATAAAGACACAAGTAATTATAAATGAATTATTTGTAAAACATGTTCTTCGATACGATGCAAACTAGAATAAATAAGAGTTTCAATCTGACAAACAATCTTCTCTTTTCGAGTAGACATCTACGTAACTTTCTGAGCCGCCTTAACATGCATATACGGTAAAATAATATAGAATAATAGAAATGGAATAATATAGAATATATAACATAGAATAATAGAATATATAATAGATATATAGAATAATAGAAATATAATATAATAATATAGAATATTATTTAATTTAATATTAAAATAAATTAATAATGAATATGGATTATTTAACTTTTAAATTATATAATATAGAATAATAGAAATATAATATAATAACATAGAATATTATTTAATTTAATATTAAAATAAATTAATAATAAATATGGATTATTTAACTTTTAAATTATATAATATAGAATAGTAGAAATATAATATAATAATATAGAATATTATTTAATTTAATATTAAAATAAATTAATAATGAATATGAATTATTTAACTTTATTAATTATATAATATAGAATAATAGAAATATAATATAATAACATAGAATATTATTTAATTTAATATTAAAATAAATTAATAATAAATATGGATTATTTAACTTTTAAATTATATAATATAGAATAGTAGAAATATAATATAATAATATGGAATATTATTTAATTTAATATTAAAATAAATTAATAATGAATATGAATTATTTAACTTTATTAATTATATAATATAGAATAATAGAAATATAATATAATAATATAGAATATTATTTAATTTAATATTAAAATAAATTAATAATCAATATGAATTATTTAACTTTATTAATTATATAATATAGAATAATAGAAATATAATATAATAATACAGAATATTATTTAATTTAATATTAAAATAAATTAATAATGAATATGGATTATTTAATTTTATTAATTATATAATATAGAATAATAGAAATATAATATAATAATATAGAATATTATTTAATTTAATATTAAAATAAATGAANAACTTTATTAATTATATAATATAGAATAGTAGAAATATAATATAATAACATAGAATATTATTTAATTTAATATTAAAATAAATTAATAATAAATAAATAATAATAAATAAATATGGATTATTTAACTTTTAAATTATATAATATAGAATAGTAGAAATATAATATAATAACATAGAATATTATTTAATTTAATATTAAAATAAATTAATAATAAATATAGATTATTCAACTTTATTAATTATATAATGTAGGATAGTAGAAATATAATACAATAATATATGATAATATAGAATTTTTTTATAAGAGAAATGTGTCAAATTGACATAGGTAACGCTAAAACGGTTGAGCAAAACTAACAAAGAAAATTTGCCAAAATTTGAATGACTACTCGAGATGCCGCGAGAACGCGCTCTCGCCACACCGTGCATTTCAGATCGGAATAAAACGGGAGGAAATAATGAAAATAACGGCGCGTCGCCGGACACCGGCGGAAAGGGATGAAGCCGCGCGCGAGGGACAGAGGCGCTGGAAAGTAGCGGAAAGAAGAGGCGAGGGAGGGAGGAAGGGTGGCGGTGGGCGTTCTCACGATTATACCGAGCAACCCTTTGCTGCGTGAACACGCCGCGCTGGTCGTCGCGAGGCGAGGGCATGCGTGCAGGCCTGCTATATCCATTACGCTTATTACAACCCCGACCGCCGCCACTATCCTTTAACCATCCGCTCCCTCGTACCACCGCCCACCCTTTTACGTGGATGAACATCGATCGACACCCGACCTGGAACAGTCCCCGGCCGCCAGGTAACCAAATTGCCCCCATTCTACGGCATTCTCTCTCTTCAGGAACGAGCCTGTCCGAGTCGCTTCTTCTTCGTCCTCGATTTTTCTTTCCGCCCTCCCTCGTCATTACGACCCGCTACGCCAACACTCCCTCCTCGCCACCCTCGCTCGTTACTCCTTCTTCGACGTACATACAGTCCGTTTCGAGCAACGCGAAACGATTACGCGAAACGCTGTTCACCGGTCGCGATCGATTCTGGCCTGGATTGATAATTGCTTTTTCCTTTTTTTCTTTTTTTTTTTTGCTATTGAGAGAGAGAGAGAGAGAGAGAGAGAGAGATATCTTTCTCTTTTTGTATTTTTATGGATGCGGAGCATCGAATGACTCTGATGATTTTGGTAAGATGGAGAAGTTATAATTTTTGACAATATAAATATAATTTTAAATGTATCTCATACACTTAATTGTATTGTAATTTTTGACAATATAAATATAATTTTAAATGTATTCGATACATTTGTATGTATCATGATTTCTGGGATCCACTATGAGAGAAGTGGACAATGAGAAAAATTGGGGTGTGACCGTTTTTTTGTATTTCTGGAGTCATTTGAACAGAATTGAGTATTCAACATATTGGATATCAGTATTAAAGGACGTATCATGTAATAAGGCTAACAGATTCGATTTACATTTGAAATTTTTGAAAAATCGCCAAGTTCCTTGATACGACAACTGCAAAGCTGCATACAGACCGAGAATAAACACTTGATGAAGAGTATCTTTTATGAAGATAAGCAGTTGTGGGTTGTTGGAACTTTGGAACAAGGTTATAAATCGTACGGATTTTTTTTTTTTTTAGTGTCTTCTTTCGATTCCCGAAGCAAATCTCAAATATTATGATACACCTAGTATACGTTGAAAGTTTATCACTAGACTTTTAACATTTTATCACTAGATATTTATGCTTTTCAGGGAAATATAGAATTTTAGTTCGAACACAGATAATATGCAAAAATAAATAAAACATCCAAAATACTCGTTATAATTACGCTGCGAATTCTTGTGTGTCCACTGAAAATCTAAAGATATCAAAATATGCAATTACATTTGTTCCGAAATATCTTATCGAAATGTATATATATATTACGTTCTCGAAGAAATGTCACAAATCCAAAAATAAATAACTCATACACGAATAAATAATCCAATGTCTCTTTCTCTCCAGATATACGACAAAGTTAAAACAATAATACGAACATTAAATTATCACGAACGCTCTGAGATACAAAATATAACGTTCTGAATATTAATGAGTGCTAAAAGTGTCTACAGATTACACGGTAATTTCAATCACTCAAGGGCGAATATCTCTCTTAATCACTCGAATTAATTCGTGTTCAATTTTATGTAAATTGTTTTCTATTGCGAGTTAACCCGATCTTGATTGACTTTGTACGAAATCGATTATATTTACACCTTTCTTTCTCGTTTTTCCGACCAAAGTCGAACTTCAATTTATTGTTTTGTCTTAAATTAAGAAATCTTCTATTAAGAACTAGGAAAATTCTTATCGTGACGTGTATTGTATTGTCGGACAAAAAGTTTGCAGTTAATTAGTAATTCTAATATTTAAAACACTAAAGTCTTCAAATATTATATATAATATGCTATATAATATATACCATGTAATAGACTATAATATAAAATTGCATTTATCATACATGACGAAATAAAATTCAACTCTATTTTTATGTTTCTGATTACCTTCGAATATTTACATTTGATCGAAGACTTTTTGCTACGGGTAGTATTCTCTTGCTAGACCAATGATTAAAATTATTAAATTATATTAAATACATTAATTATATAATTATATAATTATATTAAATATAATTTACACAATTGTTAATAATTTTAATAAAAAAATTTACATAAATAAACAATTTATATTAAATTATATTAAAATATATTAATTATACAATTATATTAAATATAATTTACACAATTGTAAATAATTTTAATAAAAAAATTTACATAAATAAACAATTTATATTAAATTTATATTAAAATATATCAATTGTACAATTATATTAAATATAATTTACACAATTGTAAATAATTTTAATCAAAAAATTTACATAAATAAACAATTTATATTAAATTTATATTAAAATATATCAATTGTACAATTATATTAAATATAATTTACACAATTGTAAATAATTTTAATCAAAAAATTTACATAAATAAACAATTTATATTAAATTTATATTAAAATATATCAATTGTACAATTATATTAAATATAATTTACACAATTGTAAATAATTTTAATAAAAAAATTTACATAAATAAACAATTTATATTAAATTATATTAAAATATATCAATTATATAATTATATTAAATATAATTTACACAATTGTTAATAATTTTAATAAAAAAATTTTAATAATTTTAATAATTTTAAAAAAATTATATTAAAATATATTAATTATACAATTATATTAAATATAATTTACACAATTGTAAATAATTTTAATAAAAAAAAATTTACATAAATAAACAATTTATATTAAATTTATATTAAAATATATCAATTATACAATTATATTAAATATAATTTACACACAATTGTAAATAATTTCAATAAAAAAATTTATACAAATACATGATTTATATTAAATTTATATTAGAAAAACAGATTCCGTGCAGAGTTTGTTTGCTTCTTTAAAATTGCGTGCCCCTAAAGATTAAGGGTTAACCAACGTAGAATCTCTCGAACCCTCTTGCGCGCGCTCGTTCCTCCAACTACCGAGGAAAGAAGCGTCTTCCTCGGTAGCGACAAAAGCATCATTGCTGCACGTGGTCGGTGTGCGCGAAACGCGGTTCCACAATTTACAGGGTAAAAGCGAGCGAGAGTGATATATATCGTACGGTCCCGCTAAGTGGAGGCTGACGCTCTCTCTCTCTCTCTCTCTCTTTCTCTTTTTCCCTCGCCTGTCTGTTTTTCTCTTCTTCTTTTTCCGCCACTCGGAGAGAGACACAGGCGAATGAAGGAAACGCGAGGACGCGACTCGACGAAAGGAAAAAGAGGCGTCGAGGGGGAGGAAGTCGCTTGGACGTAGCAGCTGTATTAAGTGCGTCTATAGATTACGCTCGGGGGAAAAAAAACGGAGATCCCCGAAAGGCGCGCTAAAACGCTCGGGAAAAAAGATTACCCTATGCACTCCATACGTCATTCGTGCACGGCCCGTTTTCGATGAACACGCGTGTGCGCCCCTTACCCCTTTTTTTTTTTTTTTTTTTTTTTTTTTTTTTTACGTTCGCCACGTTCAACAAACACTACACACTTGCGATATTGCAAGTTTGGCATTTGGTTATTTTGTCAGTGTCCTACGAACGAAAGCAAGACTTGGAGGTCCATAAATTTTTCGCTGAAGAAACGATCTGCGCGTTGAATGAAGCGCAGCGATGAAAGTGTATTTTGCAAGACATATGAAATTAAAAATGTTTGAATGTAACTATAAAAATTTTTTCTTATATTGAAAATATAATGCTTTAAACAAACTACATATTTAGAAATAAAGATATTTTTATATTGTAAACTTCAACTTTTTTATTTCAATAAATTAGAATTTTATTCAATAATTTTATTAACAATAAAATGCCTCTTTTTGACTTTAATTTAATTACATATGAAGTAATAAATACATTTAATTTCGACTTTAATCATTATAATGATTCTTATTTAAATTAATATATTCAATACAGATATCCTATTGTTTATTCTAACATTAATATTATAATCTAGATAATATTATAAATATAAATAATAAAATTATATTAATTATAATAATATTATAAAATATAAATAATAAAATTATATTAATTATACAATAAAAATTTTAATATTTTAAATAAAAAATTATTGGAATTAATAAAGTAATTTCAATATCAAACATTAAAAATAATAATCTAATTTTTAAAAAAAGGCATAGAAAATGATAATGTAAATTTTGAAATTGGATTAAATCTGCATTCAAATGGAATTTTTTTTTCTAAACTAATTTTTTTATTATTGACAAAAATTTATTTAAATTAAAAATAATTATTGAAATTATTATAACAAATGTAATAAATAATAAATAAATAATTATTATATATATTATAATTAAATAAATTTTTAAATTGGAAATTAAATGTAATATATATCATATATTCATTTTGTACATATATATCTCGTATTGTACGAATGAGATTGATGCTTTGTCTTGCAATCTCCTTTTTGATCCTACTGTAATTGTAACGTTATTTTATAATGGATGTCAAATACTGGAACGTTATTTGCAATTTGTACTTAATATTCAATTGAAAGAAATTAAATTTAATATTTCGAATTGAAGCTTCATAGGGTAGTAATTTGCTGTTTTCTTTCAGACCAAAACTGTAACTTCGTGTAACTATATTTTCAGATAAGATTAAAAAATTAGATATTTTAACACAAGGTTAAATGATTAGAAAGATGGACAAATGGGTAAAGGGTAACTATGCTGATGCTTCCTTTATTTCTTATTTATTTTATTATTTGAACAATCCTTGACACGAAGTACGAAAAATCAAGGTTCTCCTTGGGGAAAGTATCTCTACTTCTAAGATCGAGGAATACTAGATGAATCGATGAAACAGGGAATTAAAAAACTAAGAAAACTAGGAAAACGGACGAATCGGGATGTATTGTGGCAAAGAGTGGCTACGTTGGAAACTGAATTTGATTCTCACCAAAGACAAAGATGCTCGCTTTATTTATTTCTGTCCTTGCAGTGCGAAAAATCAAGGTTCTTTTCGGAAGAGTATTTTTACTCCCAGGATCGATAAAAGAGGAAAGGAAACACCAGGTTATTGAAGAACAAACGACAAAGCTTCCTCGTCGAAATTTATTAGCTTCAGTTTTTCTTTTTCGTCCCTACCTCTAGCGAAACGTACAAAGCGTATGTTCGATTTTCGTTTCCTCGATCGATCCTCGACCAAAACTACGTAACCGCGTTGACTACTCTCTCAGGACGAACAGCTCTGGAAATCGTGGACGATCGATCGCGAAACTTTCGAACGTGTGCGCCGCATCATGCGGCAAAGTACACATTCCTGCATTACGTACAATCGAAGACTTGTTTTTCCCCCTTTTTTTTTTCTTTCTTTTTTTTCTTTTCTCGTTAAGTTTGTATGTCGCAGCATAGATTTACAAAGATTGAAAAGTCGCTTACAGGAGAGAGTATTACGCAGGACGATCGAGCTAAGTTACATCTAAAAAATAAACAGATCACTCTGATTAGAGTAACTTCCCCTTAAACGTTAGCTCCTTCGAGATGATAAAATAATGTTCGCTTTATTCTTTCTTTTTTTCTTTTTTTTTTTTTTTTTCGTTTAATTCAATTTACTAGAGCAACGTGCGACATCTATGACGAATAATCATCGGTATTTCCGACTGAAAACGATTGAATTTGTTATACAAACAAATGATTTCTATCACTCTGCATTGTATAATTTATAATAGTAGGTACGCGCCTCACGGAAGTATCCGAACATTTATCGTAGAACAATGCATTGTATTTTATGTACACATTTTGAAATTTTATCGACACCGTGGTGAGAGACAGATCGTTACAATTATATTGGTAAAATTTGAAAGTTACATGATATTTATCGCAATTGTGTATTTAGTGAAAAAAGAGACGACACGTAATGTTGACTGATTTAGAGTTTTTAATCATGTTATTAGGTTTAATAGTGATTTTTATAGCTTTTAAATGGTTTCATATACGAAGTTTAGTACTGTTGATTAGTTTCTGGTCGTATGGAAGTTAGCATGGTGCACAAATGTAGTCGCTGCACAGTTTGAATAGTATAATACGTGCTGAAGGCAAATATCGATATTTATTTATATTTAATGGATTGCGACTTAAGCTTAATTACTTTTGCGACTTTTGCGGAATACATATCAAATGTCTTGTAATTTAGCTTTAATATAGTTTTTATATATAAACTATATATATATATATATTATATATGCTTCTAGATTTATTTCAAACTCGACTAGTAATGGTGTTAGATCGTGATGGTGTCAATGAAATGACAACGTGTTTCATATGATGCGTGTAATGTATTTACGTAAAGTTTCTAATAATTAATAATGAATAATTAGTTAATTAATTATTTAACCCTTTAACTGCGTATAACGTCAATAGACGTCAAAGCGAAATTTGCATAAAACGCAGGTAACATCAATAAGCGATTTCAATGGCTTGGTCACTTTGTAGGCAAGTGTAATATACTGAAACCACGTAGAAATATAAATTTAATATTAAATTAATTTATCGACTAGTTTCTTTTTTTTTCTTTTTTTGGTATTTTGTAATTTCTTAAAATATACTCGTAATTAAAAGGTTAAATACTTTTGTGATGTATACGAAATATAGAATTTCTTGTAATGTCAACAATTTTAACATAGTACATATCTGTCTCTAAAAATGGTTGTCCAAATGCTTTTGTGATGTATATGAAATAGATTAAATGTCTTTGAAATTTCACAATTTCAAACTTGATACGATCATGATAGTGTCATTGCAATGTTAATGAAATTTCAAAAAGCTTTATACAACGCCCAACAACAAAAAATGTTCCACGAGTGTTCGAATACCGTATGTGAGCAACTGTATGTACACAAGAACGACGAATATTGACGAATATTTGTCATACAAATATATACAAGTATGTATGTACGATCGAAAAGACAAACAGAAAAAAAAAAAATACTACAAAGTATATTTGTTAATTTTATTGTCAATAGCGTGCGAGATAAATTGCGCGAAGCATCCGTAACAATTTTCAGTCGCAAATAACGTGTTCATTCCTTTCTGAAACAAAACGGCGACCAAAAAATGATCCTATCCCTAACTTCTCAAGCTTGTACAATTTATTGCGAGATTTATTATTCGTACGTCGAACTCGTATAAAACTTTTGTCGTTTTCCGTGCGATTCGAGCTCTCACGTCTGACACTACGCAAACCTAATCTAACCCTCCTCTTGTAACAACTTACCTACTTACACTGATTCATTTAAATGAATTAGAACAGATCTTCGTGACAGAAATTAAATTAAATGTTATTCAAAATTAAAATTAAAATGAAACGTCGCCTTTTGTCTATCTTAATCGACGTGGTAAATTAACAGAGTTAACAAAAAAAAAAAAGAAAAGAAAATAAATAGAGGGAATAATATGTGTTTTCACATTTTCTCCCCATGGTTTAGCTGTCGAACGACAAAATTTTTACAGAATGATTATATTATAGCGTGTTAATCTACGCGGTTCTTGCTCTCTTTAATACAATGTTAAATATTCGCTAAATATATGTATACAATATTTTTATATATATATTTATTTTTTTTTTAATACTTGAATGTTAATTGCATTGGCAGGACATTGCACAAGTGCGTTCGCTATGTCCACGAAAACACGTACCTTTTTATAAGTACTCACTCTGGTCCTCCTTCCGTTAATAAATAATAAAGAATTATGTTGCTGCACGATAAATCCGATGAACGTTTTAATGCCAACTCATTCAGCGTTACAACATCATACACTCGGCGTTAAGTGATATTATTTATGAATGACGACTCTTGGCTGTCGAGTTTCGCTCTGTCGTTTTTGAGACATTTCATCTCGCTTGTTCCACGAAGTACGAAGGTGAAATTGCATCGACAACTTTTACTTTGTAACAGATATTTTTGTACGAATATTGAATAATTTTAGAGATTTTTGCGTGAATATTTAATAACTTGCCTATTACCAGTTTATGGATTTTCCTGCATTTTCGTACTTTTACGAGTGTTGAAGAAATTGAAGAAATGGACCTTAAATGGCAATTTGTTTCACAAATTAAATACTAAATATTGTACTTTGGACAGTTTATATATTTTCAAATGTCATACGAGTTGTGTGTCTGGCAGTTTGAAATCCCCTGTAACTACACAAAAATCCACAATCTGGTGATTAAAACTGGTGTCAAAAGTTTGCTTCGTATTTTTCCAAAGTTTCTCGTAATTGTTATTAGAAATAAAATAATATGCAAAATAAATAAACGAAAGATAAACGAAAACAGAAAGTCGTGTAACACTGAATGCGTCGATCATACATATTTTAATTGAAAGATATCTCTGATTTCTTGTAAATAAACTGTTGTTAATTTACCCTAATTAAATACTTGCTCACCTTAATTAAACACTGCTGCTCAGAACTTTGGAGCATCCTGAATATAATCAATTATAATTGAACTTTTAAAAACTATGAAACGTGCTTCCAAATTTCGAGCGACAGTTTATTAGACGCAATTGCAAAATGTTCAATTCTCTGTTGAAGAATTATTACAAATTCCTTGGAGAAACAATTCTCAATTGAGTGAGTGATTTGCAAGAGAATTGTTTTAATAGAAAATCGAGTATCTTCATCGTGTAACAAACAAAATCTTCACGAAGTAGGAAAAAGGACGCGCGTATTAACCCATCAAGGACCAACGTTTCGTCAACATAAAATTTCAATTATACTTGTACCATCAAATTTAAAATTATATTTACATTGTCAAAATCTAATTGAGAAGAAATTTCGGAATTTCGTTTAACCCTGGAGAGATGAATCGTTGCGTAAAAAAAGACCAAGACTAAATTTGTAAGTTTATTTATCGGACTGCGGATTTTGAATGCGAATTCATATTTTCTTTTTGCGAATATAATTTAAAGAGATGATATCTCGATAGACGATTGTTTTGTTTATTAAATCGTTACAACGAGTAGCTATATTTTGTTGCTTATTTATTTGTTTTTATATATTATATAGTTTACGTATTTTACATAATATATAAATTACGGTTTTACGTATTTTACATAATTTTACATAACTGTATGTAATGCACTTTTGCAACTTCGTATAACTGCACGAAAGTTCGCAGGCTGTTTATCATATTTTTGGTCGGAGGATATCTTTTGAAAAATATCGATACTTGTATATTATCTGTATATTAGGGAATATTAAATTCGTATGTATTCATTAACATATAAGCGACAATAAATGGAATTTTTCGGAACGAGAAAAGTAACGTATTTTCCATATTTTTCGTTTAGAAAAATGTATCTCTCACTCAGTATTTTCTCGTCGACGTGTCTTGGATCTAAATTCTATGATTTTCTGAAAATTCGAAAGAATTTATAATTATTGCCCGGTCCTCAATGGGTTAAGCAGAGAAATTTCTGCACTTTTACACTGTAAACTGCGTCAAAATAATTTTTAACATTACAACTTCAGTGTCCATTTCTTCTAACTAGTGTCGTTGAACCATTCTGAATATAATAACTCGTAACTGCAATTTTATAAGGTTCCGGCGCGAAATCGATATTGAATACAACACGAGTGTGTCCTTTTTATACGGTTCAACAGCCAAGATTCTTGTAAACCTCGAGACGAAGAAAAATTAAAAAATTACAGAATTAAAAACTCAATCCTAGTCTGAATCCAATCGGAACGTAAATTTATTATAGTCGTTCCGTGGACCATTTTTTCGCTGTATTTTTGACGCATCTTTCACAAAATAAAACCAGCAGAAACTCGCACTGTCTCGGTACGGTTCACGTGGCCTCAGGCACACACGCACAGAAATATTACAATACGTTATAATAATCTATATCCTAAATAGTCGATCAACTCGATCGCTGCACGACGGCTAAAAACGTTTCGAAAGGCCCGTTCAAAAGACACGTTCGTTCGCACGAATTTTATTGGCACGCGTGAAAACGAGAGAGAGAAATGAGAAATACGCTAACGTACAAATATACCATAATTGTACCATCGTAAAGGTTTTATAAAGCTTGCGAGTCGCCGAGCGGGAGACTAGATTCAAAAACGGGCAAGTCCGGTTCTCTATTTTCGCCATTTTGGCCATTTCGTTTTCATTCTTTGCCAGTTTCTCGAAGCTCTGGCAATCAATGCTGTGTTTGACACGTGAAAATTCACGGACCAGTGTAATTAGGCACGTGGAAATAAAAGTGCTTTCGACATTTGAAAGTGAAAATGTTTCGAGCTGAAACTTCAACTCAACTCCGGCTCAAAAATTTAAGATACTCGAGGTAACTGCAAGGTAACTGATAGATAAGCATTTTATTTATAACGTTTATAAGGTAAATGAAATGGTGAAATTCTTGAAATGATGAAAATTCGAATAACATTTCGTTTCAACAGATTTGGTAAATTTTTACTGCAAAACGATTTCATAATTATTAGATGCAATTGACACCCTTTAGTCGATCATTTTTTTGGTCCAGTTTTAATCGAATTTTTAATATAAAATAATATAATAATTATGAATAATATAAATAATAATATATATTATAAGAATATAATAATTATTAATAAAATAGCGATCATGCTGTGTTAGCTTTAAGCTTTAAACAGACGTTTAGAGTAAATTTTGAATGATTATACACGCACGTGATAAAAGTTGTAATTCCAGTTAGGCGAAAAATGTGACTTTTGTAAAATTGAGTTATTGTAAAATTAATTTAGTCGAGAAAAGTATATAGTACATATACTGAAGCAATTGATACTAATTGTTTCTAGTTTTTTATCTAATCATGATTAATCAAATGCTCTGAAACTAATCTTTAATTTTATTAGAGGCCTTTAATTATAGTTTATCAATAAGAACATTGTGTTTAAATGATTTGGCTATTTTTACTTCTTTTGCTTTTTAGAAATAATCAATATATAAATATTTGGTTGTAACTTCTATTTCCATAATAAAATATAAATAGTGTTTTAATATATAATGTTATAACACGATACACTATGAAATTGTTATAAATATATAAAATATAATACACATAGTGAAGTGTCGTGAAGCGATAAATTCTACAATAATTGTTTATAAAATTTGCCATTTATGATAATAATGTAAAGCAATATAAGTTTCGCAGAAAAATGTTTGCTCGTGATATTATCTTTATGAACTGAAATTTCAATTAATTATGCTCCAAGATCAAAATTATAATTACGATATTCCCGTTCTGTACAAGTACAAGAGGAAGTTTCTAACATATCACCGAAATTTTAATTAACCGCACTTCAAAATCAAAGTTACAACTATAATACTTTTAGAGAAACGTACGAGAAACGTTCATTCTATCAAAAAAGTCCCAAAACTTTCGAGCTGGAGTGTAGCAATAGCATACGAAATCGAATTTCGATTGCCTGACCATCGAGTATTTTCCCAGGGAATCGAAACAAGCACAGCGAATTCGTATTTCATCGAATGCACTTGCCCGATTATTGTTATAAGCGAAACGGACTTGTCGAGTTTTGTATCTTCGGCGAATCAATAGCGAGAGATTACACGGTGAAACAACGATCAGAAGTAATCTGTCGCTTCAACAGATAATTCTAATTCGCGACTGTACACTTAACGTTAATTACGTTTACCAAGTAAGTGGTAATGTCAACGAAGCATGCGTGAAAATTGTCCCCTTACGTGCGTCCATCACAAGGTTCGAAAGAGAATCGAAGGGTTTTTTTTTTCTTTTTTTTTTTTCTACGAAAACAAACTGATTTTTCCCCCGCTACATTTAACGAGATATTTTCTATATAAAGCTAGAAATTGATCGATTAATTTTTTTTCCAGTAACTTCCACGTAAAATACAATTAATACGTTGTGGAAGATCAAAGATGTAAACGAAACTAAAAGGGTTCCTCGACAAGAGAGTCCTAGATATAAATTTCTAAAACAATGTTACATTTTTTTTCTTTATTAGCGTAATTTTATCGAAGATCAATTACTTATTATTTTAATTATTATCTTATCATACTGTATCGAAGTTTTTATCACCTCGCAGCGGTTGTTTTGACAATTTTTTTTCTTTTTTACAAAAATAGAGAATTTTTGGAAACGTTGGCAAACAAGGCAACTTTCTCTTAATACTTTCAAAATTCTTGTGCCTTCGTAAAGTGTAACACCTTGTCACACGTAATTAGACGCTACTTTCGGTGTTCTCTATTTTTTTTTTTTTTTTCTTCCTCGTGAAAATTACGTTCTACAAAAACAAATGTTTGAATATCTTTCAAGAATTCCTACCAAATTCGCACAAACTTTTAAAATTCGTAGCAACGATCAAAATTCAATTTTTTGTATCTGTTTTTCTCTTGATAATATAGAAAGCAATCGAATGATATAAAACAAAAACAAAAAATTCATTCTTTTTATGTTATATTTATATATTTTATATATTTCAACGAATGTAATACAGCGATATAAACTAATACTGGTACTATCAGTATCTATCAATAAAATGCTTTAAATATTTATCCGAATTGTCGTTGAATCTTATCGTACATATTTTAGAGATAATTCGTGCTCAAGAAGCAACTGAAATAAATATCTCAGGACCAACAACTGAAAACCCATAGAAGGAAAGAAAACAATATAAATAAACGTCGTGTGATATTTTCATAGCGAACTCACGCTGAGAGAAACGTAATCAATAAATTAAACAGAAAAGAATTTATACAAAATGTGATTCCATTGTAAATAATATTCTTGAAAAGAATCCTAAGACTAGAAAAAAGTCATCCTCGAATGACTAGAAGGTCGAAATAATTCTAAAAACGAAAGAAAAAGAAAACAATTTATTAAATTATTCACTGATATAAAGCTCGTGGTAACTCGTGGTAATTACGTAGAGAAAAATTAATTAATTAATTACAACTCGTACGCGGCGTAGAAAAATATCCTCGAACGCGTTTCCATTGGTATTTACATTTCATTTAATTTCGTAGAAAAATGGGAAGCTCGTCAATCGTTCGTGTTGGAAGTGCTGCTAGAAATTATCGGCGAGTTTTCATAAAATAATAGAGGGGAGCGTTAAATGCAACGATAGTGTTTCAGAGAACGATGATCTCTTCCTTTCGTCTCTTAAAATCTTGTAACTTGCGCTACATACCACGTTGTAAATTTTTGACGAGGATATGTAGAGACAAGGAACTATCACAGACGCGAGCGCAGGGTCCGAAGAAACGTTTAGAAGTGATTTCAACGCGTGGCGTAATGCACCAACTCGGTAACAGGCACATACAGTGAAGGGTATAACTGTAATCAACAATTATAGATTTCATTAAATTGTTCCTCATTGTCATTGATAAATACATATTGTTTTGCACGTTGACATAAAGTTTTTCTTGCTTGTGCAACAAACACTTGCCCCCATATAAATTGAAATTTTGTTTCATATAAAGTTGTTGTATATACATCGAATGTAAATATTATAAAAGTATGGAAAATATGGTAAATATAGTATTTATAATACTTACATTCATGTGTATAAGTACATACATGAATGTAAGTATTATAAAAGTATGGAAAATATCAAAAAAATATTAATAAATAGTAAGTATTATTGTTTTTAAATAATAGTCGAAATCTGTCCTCTTTCTATGTAATTACAATAATTGTAATAATTACAAGTAATTGTAATAAAATTATCAGTAGCTCAAACACGTCAATGTTTTCGAATATTTCCGTTTGCACGAAAATCAGAATAAGAAATGCGTAAAATTCACTTAACGTCTTGCCAACATTATATTTTATACTTTATGGAATTTCAAGAAATTGAAGTGTTTGTAATATTATGATATAAATCATTGTTTGGATTACATTAATGGGATAATGTACATCAAAATTAATAAGAAAGTTTTTATATAAAACCTGTAGTTGCTAATTATGCTCTTCACTGTTATGTTTTCTTTTTTTTGTATAAAATTTTGCGTTTATATAAACGTTATATATGTAATTATACTTTATATATATATATATATTCTGTGATATCATAGCTTTATGACCTTAACACGTTAACTATCACGATAGTTACTAGTGGAAATAATATTAAATCTAAATATACCCATTTATAAATATTTTGAGACATAAAATATTTAGATCAAAACATTTTAAATCCAAAAATATTTCAGAACGATTAATCATACACGTTCTAAAAAATATATAAAGTATAAAGCGTCTTATTGGGAAATAAATATCAAATTGCCAAAAAACACGGAAATGTTTTTAAATTCAAGAAACTGCGCGCCAAATTCCGAAAACTAATCAAACACAGCAAAAGACGTATCGTGGAATACATACACCTTAACCGTAACCAAGCAAACCCCAACGGACGAAGTATGGAAAAAAGAACATCGACGGCAAAACATACAATTCAACAATCCAATTCCTCGACCTGGGTGACAATAAATACGCAACCAAACCAAAAGATATAGCAGAAGACCTTCCAAAAAAATTCCAACACCATCCACGACCCAACATTCGCCACGAATATCCCACACACTGCAACAATACCTAACAATAACACACAAACAGACCAACATACCACCACGGAACCCGCGATAAACACACCAGTATCCTGAAAAGAACTCACGTCCACGCTACAATTGAAAAACTCATCCCCTGGACCAGACAACATACCTTTTAAAAATGTACAACTGCATATGGACCCAACAAGCATTCCCAGACGCGTGGAGAAAAATGATCGTAATAAGTGATTCCTAAACCAAACAAAGACAAACACATACCGGAAAATTACAGACCAATAGCCCTAACCAACTGCCTATGCAAAATCTTAGAGAAAATCGTCAACAAACGATTCAGATGTCATCTAGAATCCAATAATATGCTCACACCCAACCAGTATGGCTTTGGACAATATCGATCAACCACAGACATCTTAATAAACATAGAAACAAGCGTAAGCGAAGCGTTCCTAAACAACGAATACCTGACTAAAGTTTGCCTAGACATTGAAAAGGCATACGATACGATACAAAGAACCAAAATCATAAACATCCTGATCTCGTTGGGAATAAAAGAAAATATGTTAGCCTTCATTGAAAACTTTCTAAAAAACAGACACATCCAGGTTAGAATCAACGGACACCTCTCCAATCCAACCATAATACAAAACGGAGTGGACCACAAGGATTGGCAATCAGCGCCACTCTATTTCTAATAGGCATTAATGATATAATCAGAAGTATAAAACCTTCGGTTCAAGGAAACCTGTTCGCAGACGACCTCACATGCAGTGGAAAAAACATTAATACGACAATCGAGCTACTACAAACAAGCCTGAACGAACTAATAATATGGTCAAAAACTTCAGGACTCAGCTTTCCCCACAAAACTAAATTTAGAGCCTTTTCCAAAAAAACGAAAATTGCACCAAAATATACCGAAATTATATATGGAAAATGTCGAGATAAACAGAGGCAATAACATAAAACTACTCGGACTTACTTTTGACCAAAAACTGACCCACTTAAAAGCTCTCAAACAGGCATGTTCTCAACGAATCAACATAAAAGCCCTACAGCTGGGGAGCAGATCAAGAAATTCTTATAAAGACCTACCAAGCACTAATAAGAAGCATTGGACTATGGATCAATAGTATACAGCCAAACCTAACATAATCAAAATAATCGAACCCATCCAAAACACAGCACTCAGACTAGCCACAGGAAGCTACTGCACAAGTCCAATAGCCGGCATACTATTTGAACCCAAAGAAATGCCCCTCGAACAAAAAAGAAAACTACTCAGTTTAAGATATACGCAATAAAAATAGCATCAACACCACATAACCCAGCATACAACAATGCTTTTGCCGACAGATTAACAAACCAACAGAACAGAAATTCAAGATTCCCGGCACCATTGTGCACAAGACTAAGAGGATATCCCAATACAAGAGAAATTACTTCAACACCAATTATCGAACGCAACCACAAAAAAATAGCCCCATGGACATTAAAAACACCAAAAACAAACATCGACCTGGCTAGTCACAAAAAAAAAAAAAAAATGAAAAAAGCAACATAGAACACAAACAGGATTTCCAGAAATTAAACAACACTTATAAGAATTACCACAAGATCTACACAGACGCTTCCAAAACCAAACACGGAATCGGATTCGCAATTGTCATAGAAGACACTACTAAAAAACAACGGCTCTCCAACCACACATTCATCCTGACTGCTGAAACATACGCTATTATACTAGAAGCACGACACATCCAAGAAAACAAATACCAATCAGCGCAGTAATCTACACAGACTCCTTGACTTTGATAAACGCGATATCAAACACCAATACTACCAAAAAGCATAAAGTCATACAAATGGTTCAGGAAACATACACCGAACTTACCAACGACCATAAACAAATAATAATCACCTGGATCTCGTCACATCGAGGAATTGAAGGAAACGACACCTTAGCCAAAGAAGTAACAACAGACCGAACAAAAGAAGCCAACATCCCAATCCCACACCAAGACCTACTAGCTTCCACGACCGAAGAATGAGAAGAATGGAACAGAATTTGAATTGCGACAAATAGAACCAAAATACACAATACAGCACACCATTTCTACCAAAAAATACCAAACAATAATATAAGCAGAAAAGAAAGGATAGTTATGACTAGACTTCGAATCGGACACTCCAACATCACACACGAATACCTCCTAACTAAAACAGAATCACCTTTCTGCAACACCTGCTACATGAATGCAGAAAATACCGAAACCTAAAAAGTAAATACGGATTAAACCAAAACACCGCTCTAACCTGCCAGAAAAAAAAAACAAAAAAAAAACGTTATCAATTACCTAAAGGAGACCCAACTGCTAGACCAGATATAAAGAGAAAATTCCAGCACGTCGCTAAAGACCTCGCAGTCGACTCTAAACCCCCATATAAAAAAAAAAAGTATTAAATTCTATTCAACCAAAGTTCCATTAACGTTGAAAAATCATATGACATAGTTTGTTATAACTTTTTACTGTTTTAAATTTTTTCAATTCCATGATGAGTTACAAAATTTCCAGGTATGTAAATGTTCCTAAAACACTATATTAACTTTAAATTAATAATTATGTTAAATTAATTATTATTTGAAGATCAATGTAATCCTCTGCTGTCTCGTTACATTTCCAACGCTGTAAAAACAAAAAATTTATTTCTTTTTATGAATTTGATAGAAATTAAATATAAATCCCAAGTATTTAAGTAAAATTGAAAGTTCATTTAAGCGATAAAATAATATAAAGTAAAATTCCAGTGACATATTGATATCTTGAATAACCAAAGCCCACCAAAAAGTATATGGACAATGTAACTTAACTTGTTCTAATACATTTAAATATGTGAATCTTATTTCATTTCCTACATTGGAATTTTTTAAAATTGTTCTTTCTCAAAATATTTAAAAAAACCACAATTTCCCACGTACATGTATTTTCTATAAGTACATGTATAAAATGAGAGAGATACTTGAAGATTGAATCGCTTGAACAAAAATCAAAAACTAGGATTGCAACTAAGTTAAACTAAGATGAATAACAGAAAAAGAAATTTTAAATAACATAAATAATTAAATACATACTGTATATACTATAAACTGAAAATTGCACTTTCGTTGTAATATAATATTTAACAAAAAAAATTAATTGTTCATTAAACAAAACATATACGTATGTAAATCTCGGGTGATGGTCAACGTGTTGAGGAAAACTCGAGATAATCGTTAGCAGCACTATTAATTTAATAATGTCTCAAAGAGGAAAAACTTGCATTCTCTGCAGCTATTGTTTCCTGTAAAAAAAAAAAACCCTTCGATTGTTAAAAGTGACGAATTCTAGGCAAAAATTGTTGCCCCCCCCCCCCCTAGTTTCTTCTTCGTCAATTAGATCTAACTTCTTAGGATTGTTCAATGGATGTGTTCGATATAAATAGGTGGACGTCGAGTGCCAGCCTCGAGACAGGTGAAACAACCTTTTCAACGATGGACGTACCAAGCAACAATTTTCTCGAAACTGTTCGTCGAACTTTCGCGCAATAGAAATAATGGTCCTGCAGTTAACTACGTCCGTGAAGTGTTTGTCGCGTGCAAACACAGAGAAACTTAAAAGAGATACACGTATAAACGGACTAATCGTATCCTAACTGGGGACGATTACGGACCGACCGAGTCCTTCAGCAAACGAACCAATGGATTTAGCTTACCGTCGTCGGAATTTCTGTACTCCTCCAGCAACTGTGAAACATAGAACATCGTGTTGACTTGCTTGAATTTTCTTTCCCTATCCTGTTTTTTTTTTTTTTTTCTTTTTTGAACGTTAGCGATAGAAGGTACGAACATGCTGCTAGGTATATTTACCACTCGTTATGTATAGATTGATGTATTACTTTATTCTTTTTATTGCAATCGTTCTTACTATTTTTTGCTTATATAGATATAAGTATTATTTTTTACTAAAGATCTTTTTGTAGGCATTCGATTGTAGCGAACGATTTTCGATGAGTTTTTGAAAAATCATCGTAGAACTCAAAGGAGATAGATTTTTCCTTGGACTGTTTTATAAAAGGTTAAGGTGAAGCATTCGAATGAAATAACGAAGAATTTTGTTTACGTGAAAAAATTTTACTGAATTTTAGGAGAGATGGAAATAAATATTTTGGTAATTATTTAGAATAGGGTGTACTATCGTCGATTTCGATGATGTTCAAATATATGCTGTCAATGTTACAATTCTGAATAACCTTTTTCTGTAGAGCAATTTGTGTAAAACAACTTGTGTTCTGTATCTTGTAAATAATAATAAAACGTAAATTGTATTCGGTGTATTTTGTATATCATCACGTATAATCTGGTATACAAGTATACCATTACATATAATTTATATACATGGTAAAAATATATAGTAGAAAGTTTAAAATATAGATGACATGAGATGATCCAGAATTTTATAAAGAGAGTGAGATATTATGTTATATAAATAAATAGAACTAATGAATTTTAAATTTTCTTTTTTTCATACTGCATATATTCAATAATATGTGTTTTGATTAATTTAAATTAGATTTAAGTTTTTCAATGGCAACATCTAAATTTATTAAATTTATTTTTTTATTGTTTACTAAATTTATCTAAATTTACTAAATTTATTTTTATATTAATCTAAATTTCTAAATTTATTTTTATATTATTTTACATTAATTACGTTATATTAATTGATTCATCGACAATTATTTCTCACTAGTGTTGCCGATCACATAACAGACCGATATTAATCTAAAATTCAGAGATTCTTCTTTATTTATGTTAAAAATAATTGAAGTGCTCATATAACGATGTAATATAATTTTAATCTAAATTTAACTAAAGTTCTTTTTGTAAATATCTCAAAAACTACGAGTTATATCTGGATTGCCGATTTTTACAAATTTATAGAGAATTTGAAGATCACAGAAACAACACATAGGATGCAGGTAATGTGGAAAGATATACAAAATATCTAAAGTGTCTAACATAACATACAATTAATAAGATACAACTAATAGAAATAAATTTCTATTTAGATTCTTTATATTCATAAAAGTTTGTCTTTTAATGATAGTCTAGACAAGAATTACTTAAAACGTTGACCTTGACAATTCATCATGGACGAAATGGACGAAATGTACTCTAAATAATTACCAAATCGCGAGAAAATTAAACTCGTCGAAAAAAAAGAGTGACAAGAAACAGAATTGTTTATAAAATGATCGACTTACCTGGTAAGATAATTCGCAAGACAGAATCGCTGTAGCCTCTGGATTTTGATGCGTGGCTGCCAAGAGCGTCGGGAAAATATACGACATTAGCCCTGGAGCCCCATAAAACGGAAACGGAAGAGTACATAGTTGCTGAAGAACGCTCGGTCCTGCCCCAGCCGATTGAAGTACCAACTGGAACAAACATTAAAATGGAACATTAAAATCAACTAACTACAATCCCTCGAATTGAGAATCACTCGCGACTTTTTTCACATTTTACAAGTTTTCAGTAAAATTGACAGATATGAAATAATGAATTTTGTTAAATTTAAATTTTGTTAAATAATTATAAAGTACTGCGCACGTATACACATTACTGTGTTTCTTTCTTTTTGTCTCAGAGCTGTTTTTCTATCGCTTGCAGAATTAGAATGTAAAATCGTAAAATTTCTGGAGAGACAATTTTCTTGAAGTAAATTTTGACAGGAGAAAAATTAAAATTTGGCGTATGTTTTACATACTAAATTTTTGTAATTTTCTGAATTTCCGAATTAGGAATCATTTCTTGTTAGTACTATAGTAAATACTTAATGAATCTATATATATAAGTCTAATAATATAATATATTACTATATATTATTATATTGTAATATGTAAGTATTTTATATATATATAAATACAAGTCTAGTAACATGATTTATTAATATGCACAATATTCTAATATTTAATAAATTTGTAATTCAATTCAACAATTCTTCAATTTTACCAAAAAAAAAAAAAAAAAAGAAAATGTAAAACATTGAAAATTATGAGGAACATTAAATTAAATTAAATGTGTTTTATATATATATTTTTTATTTTTTTTTGGTAAAACTGAAGAATTGTTGAATTGAATTACAAATTTATTAAATATTAGAATATTGTACATATTAATAATTCATGTTACTAGACTTGTGTATATATATATATATAAAATATAAAACATATAAAAATGTAAAACATTGAAAATTATGAGAATTCACATTAAATTAAATGTGAATACTGGAGCAATAAATTTTTCCATGCTAAACAGATCATTTCTAATTTCAAGTAATACAAAGTTCAAGACTTTACATAATCTCGATTTCTTTTATATATTTGCAAGCGATCTGAATTCAATGACTAGTCAATTCTTTCAAATATATCTGCCGAACGCCTAGATTCTTATCTCGAAATATATCTGTCCGCACGATGATTAACTTTCCATTGCAAAACACCCACATGGGAGCAGCAAAGCGAGTAGTCTTGCGGCTCGCCGTTGCGGAACGAAGATGGTTAATTAAAACGAGTTAAACGCGCCGCGATGTCGTTAATTTTCTCAAACGTCGTGGGAAACGACGCACCTATAATCCAGGTGTTGGAAACGCGACAAGCTCGAGGAACAAGAAAACGTCCCGGTACATCTGCGGTTCAACAAGTGTCCTCGGGCCAGCTTTGTGCACCTGTGGAAATGTCTCCTGCAGGAAGTACCCACATTACGAAATTTTTATTTCTTCACCTACATCCCTCGTTACATGCCGCGTGTATATTGCCTCTGGCGTGCAATGCCTCAACGATCAAAAACTGCAAGTGTGCATTTCGATCGGACGAACTCGTTAATAATTCAAGATCGTGCTGCAACGTTCCGAAGAAGAGAAGACGAAACGATGGAAAATATCCGCGAACAATATACTATTGCTAGCTTCGTAATTTATTTGTTTCCCAGTTTTTTTTTTTTTTTTTCTTAGTTTATTTATACCGCCGAACGGTTATGTTTGACCGACATCGTTTGAAACCGTATCGATTAAAAATTAATTTATTATTAATTTATTATTCAAATCAGATTTATATTTATGTGAATTTGTCTATTTTGCGTGACATAACAGTAGAACTGCAATATTTGAACGTCCCATATAAATAAATAAATGAATAAATAAGGCGCTGGATGTTGCAATAGTATTCTTTCACTCAACGCGTAAAAAGTCTCGGGATATTTTCTATTCACAATTTTACTTTTATTTTGTTTAATATTGTGTTTCATTATAACGTTTAAATTTACATTTTATTATTACAATTTTGTTTTTAATATTTAATATTTCTTGCAAAAATATAAAATCTTTTAATTATAATAAAATAGAAAAATAAAATCTTTTAATTGCACGTATATTTTATTGCATCTGATATTTCTTTTTAATATTTAACACATATTGTAGATAATGAAAAACTATAAACTACATATATGTTTTATAAACTATAACATTTTGTAGATTTTTTTCGTACAAAGTACTTTATTTTTAATATTAACTATTATTATACTATTAATAATATTAATATTAATTATATAATAATATATATCATATAATATTAATATTAATTATAACTATATTGATATTATTATTAAGTACTTTATTTTTAATATTAACTATTAATTATATTAATATTATTTTTCACAATACAAATTTATTTATTAACATTTAGATAGTTTTTTTTATTGCATAAAACATCATTTGAATTTTTCCCAATTTTAAAACAGATACATACATGCTTGTTCGAGGAGTTGAACAGGAATGCAAGTACCCAACTACCTCAGTCTTTAATTCTACATTATGTTAAGCGAAGGACACATTGTACCGATAAATTACGCGGTACACCATGGCAAACCTTTTCCCTCGGCGTATCATTTTCTGCGTTATTTTAAGATCATTTTTACGCCGCGTAAAACCGCCTACTAGATTTACGACAATCGTGGATCCTATGTATTTTTATCGTATTTAAAACGCTTCCCAGCAGATTAACTACTCGAGTAACATGCACAGAACGCTTCGCTGAACGATTCGCGCTAGTACAAAGGGATTCGCGTATGCGATTCATCCACAAACCTATCCTGAAACCAGCCATCGTTCAAACGATATATATTACAAACATAACGAATCGAATAATATATTATTTTACTTTATTTAGCTAGACGCGTTAACATCTAACAAGTATTATATCATTTCTAGCTAGATTAATTTATTTCAACGCGAAAATAATTTCTCTCTTTGAATTATTTCATTGTTTGGCTAATTTTGAGTTTCATTCAATTCATTTCACTCAAACGATTCAGATAGGTATATTTTCTATCGATATCAAGTCAAGATTAGTTGAGAAAGATTGAAGAAAAATACAATGAAACACATTTCGATTATTGTATCTCGCGAAGAAAATAAATACGTAAATGTAAAATGTGTTTGCCAACGCTGAGAAAACTACTGTGCAAAACAGTTATTGTACAATTAATTTTTTAATTAATAACTTCTGTTTTATAATAAATTTTTTTTCTTTTGTAATCATAATTAATTTTAATTGATAATTTAATTTTAAATAGTTATTGTATAATAACATTATAGTGGAAACTGCCACTGTGCACGTTAACTTTTATATACGTAATAAACTAAATTATGGAGATTATTAGATTTTGCTAATCCATCATTCACGTTTTCACAAAAATATAAAAATACTTCTTCTTTCTGTTTCTTTAAGCCTGTACTCCGAGCGTTCATTTTAATTCTCTGTTATACTGAAAAAGTGTATAATATACCATATATGTAATAAAATAAATGTTATTAAAGCAATTATATATTAAACTAGATTAGTTCGCCACATCAAATTGTTGTTTCCCATTTCCCATTTTCCAAATGAACTGTGCGGAGGCCTGCTGTAAAAATCCTGGCGCATTTTTACCTGATACCTCGACTAAGGCGACTAAAGATAAAGGGAAAGGAAATTCTCCTAAGCAGAACAATTAGATAGGAGAAGGCTGATCCCGATATCTCGAAAAATAGAGCTCGATAGTCGCTAGTAGTAGAAGGCGTCGCGACGTTTCTCTCCGAGGCGCCAGACTGTCACATATTTTCACGGTATAGTCGGTTCCGTGACTGGAAATATCCGAACGAATACCAGGGGAAAATGTTCAGCCGGTAATCTCTCCTCTGGACATACCTGCTTTTTTTCTTCTGTGGAATTTTCGTTATCGAACCACTTTTTGTTCCTGTCTAGAATATTTTTCCTTTCTTCTTTTTTTTTTTTTTTTTTTGTATCTTAACCTTTTACCTTCAGAATCAAGTTCCTCGTGATCTTTTTGCTTTAGAAATTGTTGTGTTGATGCATGTCGTCACGAACTATCGAACTGTTTATTTAAATGTAAATTTTAGAATAATTTAATACATCAAGTTTGAGATAATTCACTTGCTAAACTAACTAAAGTATATTTTACTAATATTGCAGTGAAACGTGACTATCACGATTGTATGTTGTTTAAAACAAATCCAAAAAAACGCATCTGTATAGAGATTACAAGATATTAAGTTTGCAAAGTAATAATAATTATTATAATTAATAATTACATATATAAATATCGATTAAGTTTGCAAAGTAATAATAATTAATGATTATTATAATTAATAATTACATATATAAATATCGATTATTTGTAATACTAATTATGTATAAATATTAATAATTATTGATAATTAAGTAAAATAATTATTTACTAGTTTGCAACCTTGTAATCTCTAAATACATTTTCAGATTGGTTTCAAATTTTGCAAATATAACCGCAATAATCATCTCTCATTACAGTGTTAACGAAATTTCAATATGTTTTATATAACACATATAATACACTATTCAAGTTTCATGAATCACTGTACTTGCATTAAATATCTCGTAATTCTAAGTTTGTTTCAAATTTGATATAATCATGACAATTATGTCTCGTTACAGTGTTAATGAAATTCCAAAATATTTTATCTAACACGCAGAATGCATGTACTATAATAAGCGTTCCAACATGAATGAAAAAATTGATGCCATTTCGAAGTAACACAAGCGCTCAAAGTACAAAGGATTTAGAAACGATCGTGGAATATTTAAAATAATAATATCGACGAGATTGACTTTCAAAATAATCGGAGGGAAAATATTCGTTGTCGCGAAAGCGAAGAGTCGCCATTTTGGCTTGATAACCACTCGAATAATTATAGAAGCTATGCTGAACCAGTCTTGAAAGTTACATACGCGTGTTTGTCGCGTGTCCGCGAACTTGGCAATAAAGTTACTGAAACAGGCAGAAATAAATTGCCCCAGCAAACAAGAATATTCGAGAGGAATTCGAGGAGGAAGACTTCCCGAATTGATACACCGCGGCCAAACACGACAGTGTTTTGCTTTTCCAATAAAGATTATCAATGAATTTTGTTCTCTTGAAATTTGCAACTCTGAATTTTGTAACTTAAGTTCTGAGAAACTAAAAATCTTAAAATTTGGGGAGCTGTAATTATCTTTGCGTTTCGTGTTGGCGCAATTGAGTATTAATTGAGATATAATAATAATAATAATAATAATAAATGATAACACAGAGATAATGATTAATATTAATGTTTAGCTACAATATTAAGCTGTGATTAATATTAATTTTAATATTATCAATTATAATAATTATTAATATAATTATTAAATAAATAATATTATTATTAATGATAAATTTAATTTTAATTAAATATTTAGCAAAAAAACCAGTTTAAATTCAAAATGACGCGAAAATGGCGAGAAGATTGATCGAACATTGGAAAACAGAGAGGAGCAATCCTAACTTAGAAGCCCATTCAAGAAATACTCCGTTCAAAGTAATGATATATACATATATATTTTATTAACATTAAAACGACCAATCTCCAATACCTATCATTACGATTAAATAATAATAATTAAAATAAACAGATCTATGCAATCACTTGTCAATATTAATTTTCATAAAAATACCTGTGTTTTCCCTGAAATTGTAAAAGAAAAAAGACCTAAAATCTATCATATCGACGTAGATATGCAACTTTTTCCAATAATAAATCAAAATATTATGATAATATTATTCTTCAAACATCTACGTCATTCGACGCAAACGAAAAGAACATACTATTATAATTCTTTATATCATGAGTCATTGGTTTTCGTACATCAAGTAAAAATGAAAAATAATTTCTTAGCAATCTGTGGATGGATGGATTGTGAATTATTTTTCTGAAAGTGATGAGAAAAGAGGAATCTGGACAGATGTTTGCATCAACAGGTACTGTATTTTTGATATTTTATATATTCTTGTGCATTACGTGCATTCTATGTAACTTTAAATTTTTTACACACCCACAATTCCCAATACACCTACTGATGGATTTCCTCTTATATTTGTACTGTGTTATCTTTTCCTATCACGTTTGTTACTCCAATTTTTATTTCTGTCTTTTCCCGCTGTTTCGAACTATTGTTTCAGACTTAACACTTTGCAATAATTTGGAATACTTTTGGTATGTACCAACACTGATCTCTCAAAAATTGAAACTTTATTTTCAATCGTAAAATGCTATAAACATATACCATCCAATCTTTCAAGATATACATAATGTTACATCCGACTGATCCATTTTTCAAGATTAATTTGGATTAATTAATTTATCATTTAGTGCGACAATTTACTATTATTTAAAAATATATAAATTTTAAAATATATAAAATATTTATATAATACATATTTTAAAATTTACTATTTATTAAAAACTCCTTTCCAAAGGATCAACTCTAAAAAAAAAGAAAACAAAAAACCGCTATCAACACTCGAAAAACATTACTCGCGAGACAACTCGATATTTAAAACCCCGAAAATCCCCAGGGGCCGCGATTTATCGACGAAAATTCATCGATTTATCGGCGACACGTGGAATATTTATCCGCGATCGAACGAGGGACCCGCGGGCCATCGATCCTCGGAACGGACGATCGAGTCACCCGGTAGATTCGCGTGAAATGCAGCCCGTAACACGCAACGAAGAAGGAAGAAGCTGTTAGACACAACACACTCAGCGGACCTCCCATCAATATACGGCCGAATGCAGTTAAGATATATTTACACGGTTCCATTCCATACGTCAGCCCCGGTGCAGCCGTGGCCTGCGAGGAGGGTGCATCAATCCAGCGCGTGCTGGATGCAACGGATCGGGGGGAGATCTGTTGCGTTGAGTGCACCGACGACGTCGCGCATTCGTCTTTCGCCGCCTTTTTTAAGGAGAGCCGCCACCACCACCATCACCACTCGCTGGCTGCGCTTGCCTGCCGAAAGTGCATCCGATACGGGACGGGGAAACTAGCGGAAAAACGCTTTTAACCTTTAACTACCCGGTCGATTCGGCCGGTGAATTGTGTGAGGGGGCCATTAGGGGGACAACGACGACGACGACGACGACGATTTATGCGTGTTGCCCGGCTTTGCTTTTCCTTGGGGAACTTTCCGGTGTGGACATGATTTCGGAAATTTTCTCAGAATCGTACTAGAAATTGTAGTAACTTGCTTGCTGATTTGGAGGAGTTTCATTCCCATCGTTGCGACAGACGACTGTATATACTGTGTCTCTCTGTCTCTCAGTTTTCATAGAAGTAATGACTATGGAGATAGCTTCGAATTGGATTTTTTTTCTGTAACTCTTGGAGATTTCTTTCAGAATCGTATTAGAAATTGTAGTAAACTCGTTTGATGTTCAACTTGCTTGCTAATTTGGAGGAGTTTCATTCCCATCGTTGCGACTGTATATACTGTGTCTCTCTGTCTCTCAGTTTTCATAGAAGTAATGATTATGGAGATAGCTTCGAACTGGATTTTTTTTCTGTAACTCCTGGAGATTTTTTCAGAATCGTATTCTGGAGATTGTAGCGAACTCGTTAGGTGTTTATTTCGTTGTTTGCTAACTTGGAGAGTTTGCTTCTGTCGATTATAGTTTGAAGAACTATATTTGCAGGTTTTCAAAGAAATCCGTTAATAGAATAGGAAATACTGAGCAATTTAGAATTTATTTTTCTATATCTTTGATCTATATCCTTGATTTCTACATCATGGGGGGACGTAATTTTGAAAATTTTCTTAGAATCGTGTTGGAGATTGTAATAAATTCGTTTGTAAATTAGTATTTGCCTATGCGTACCTACATATGTACACGATAATTAATAATCTTTTTATTATAAATTTTATTAAAAATTAAGATTAAGAATTGTAATATCGTTGTATTTTAATTCAATTTCACAAGTATATCTATAATCTTTTAATTTCAATTAACCAGTTAAAATGCTTATCATAATTAGTAGAGATATGAATTTTACTTACTTATCTATACTAATATGTATAATTTTTTTCATAATAAGTAATAAATTAAATAATGACCGAATTTAATATTGCAAAAACGTTAGTGTGTAAATTGCATTAATTACACAGACGACGTATAGATACATGTATTTAGAAGTAATATAAATTTGATATTACTTGCTAGTTACACGAATATTTTAAATTTTCGTCGATATTTAGTTCCGCTTGCTGCATGAAATATGTATTAAAAAAAAAAACAATCAACCGAATAAAAATATTTCAGACCGATGTATAGAGTAACAATCTCTCAAACATCGTAGTATCAATCCGAGTATCAATGAAAGTCATTATACGTAGATATTTCCAAGCTAGAGAATGACATTTCACTCGACATACTTCGTGCGAGCATCTTCGTTGAAGAATAATTATTCAAATGAATTTTAAAATAAACCGTGGTCACTGAGGTCAAGCATGTCTAAAAATTCAATATTCAAGAGCTATGTTTTAAGTAATAACTTGGCCACGATCGATTCTGACAGACCATCGCGTTTCCTGCGTTACACTTTGGGAAACATATCGTGGAAATGACACGGAATAACGATGATTTTAATTCGTAGAACGATTCCTCGAAGGATGCCGCTTACCTGATTTTCCGGGTTGTTAACTGCAAAATATCCCAGAACCTGGAACAGTTCTGACAGGATGTAAGTACCACTAGTGTTCTGCGCAGATCCAATTTCCGGCTTGTGCGATATTGGATCTCGTGATAATCGAGTTATCACATGACTAGCTATCAGTCGCCATTGCAAGCTGGTACCTTCGGCTCCTAAGAGATTCTGAAATCAAAAGGAATTCGAATTTCCATAAACTAATAGTTTATAAGTCTAGTTTTGTAGACAGCACGTAAGTTTCTGCATATTTCATATTTTTATACATCTAATGATAAAAATGAAATTTAAACTTTATTTCGTTCATCGACCCTTAATACGATGATTTAAAATTAAATAATTTTTTTAATATTATTATTAATTTCGAAGGAGAGATCTCGACAACGCAGCGATTTACTCTGCATTAATAAAATTTTATTCTGTGTTTTAAATTGTCCGCGATAAAGATTGAAAGTAAAATTCAATTAATGGTGTTACGATATTAAAATTAAATTATTGATCGCAATACTATTTGAGATTTAAATATTGCAATGGCAAGCATTATGTTCTGAATACTTTATGTATTTTGATTTAATTTCATTTTACTTCAATTTTATTTTATTGTTAGATTCATATTTATAATGTCACAACATATTTATGTTGCAATACATTTGTTATATCATCTTCAATTTTTGTAATCTAACATAAGTTATTATCATCATCTAATAATGATACTATTTGCAAATTATTACGACAATTGCATATTATGTGAATTAAGTTACTTAACTTTGAAATCTTTATTTCAATTCAATTGTATTACTAAAATGTAAAATACAAAATAGAATCAAGTGATGAATAATCTGAGGATTAAACCATTATATTTTATATAATTTTGGAAATCATATGCATTCAAAAATAATTACACAGTCAGATCCAAAATGTGTAAAATCACAATACACAGTTGAACATTTCAGAGTTATACGTAATTTACTTAAATAAGTATTTTACGTTAATAAAAAAGAAACTTTCCAATCGTTCGATCATTTATCGTTTCAATTTTCTACCAGTGTGTCAATTTGACACCAAACGGATAAGTTGAATGATGGATATAGTTCTTCAACTTATTGTCTCTAATATTCAACGAGCAAGTCTCTTTGAAACGCAACGAGAGACAGACACCTCTCCCCCCCCCCCCCCCCGGCGGTGATTAAAGAACACAGCCGGATATCGTTGTCAGAAAGTCAAAGAGAATAGATAATAAACGTTGGTTTTTCGGCAAACGCCGGCTGTACGGTACCGCAAGGATAATCGGAGCTGTGCCCCATGAGACTCAGCAGGCTCTCTCCGATGGGACACCGGATAGCCCTTATGGCTTTTGCGGACGGGGGCGCGAGCCTTCGATTCAATTCGTGGTTTGATCATTGCGTACCACACGAGAGGGCTTTCTATCTTGACAGGCGAACCCCCCTACGATATACGATATATCTTTGTCGCGTTATCTACGATAGTAGATACGATTCGATCTAATAAGGAATTGACTAGCGACTCTAGCTGTCCAGGCAATGAGAACCGAATCAAAATTTCAATTTCAACCGGAAGTCGCGCTAGTATATCGCTTCTCGCTGATTTGTTTTCACAGTTTGCGGTTTAATAAGATGAAGAACTGTCGCTGTAAAGATTGGGACAAGGTGAAGGAGTTAACCCTTTGTCCTTTCCCTTTACCTCATTTAGGCTTGTTAATTGATCGAACGTCGCGTTCTATTGGTTAGGGAAACGAATCGTTGCCCGATCCTTTCTGTCGCATTTGTTCCTTTTCAGGACAACGAAAGGACTCTCGTTTACTGTATTACGTAAAACGACACGACGAATTTGATTGAAATGTCAAAACAAAATAGAAATTTAACGTAAAATGTTAAAAATGTTACGGTACTGAGAACTTTTGTGAAAAACCTGCTCTGTTTTGGTTCTTCGGTCCGTGAACTGAATTTGATAACTTACAAAACATCATACACTTGAGTAAACTATTATTTTTATTTATATATAATTAATTACGATATATAGTACAATAATATATTAATTTATTTAATTTATTATTAAGTCATAGTACAGTATATATTAATATATATACACAAGTGCAGTATATATTAATTTATTTAATTTATTATTAATATATAGTACTTAAATATTATAAATCCATAGTACTGTAGTATTATTAATTTATAGTACTTTAGGTACAGTATTAATATATTAATTTTATTTTAATTAATATATTAACTTATTTAATTTATTATTAATTTATAATACAGTATATATTAATATATATATACATAAGTACAGTATATATTAATTTATTTAATTTATTATTAATATATAGTACTTAAGTATTATAAATCCATAATCTTACAGTATTATTAATTTATAGTACTTAAGGTATAGCATTAATATATTAATTTTATTTTAATTAATATATTAACTTATTTAATTTATTATTAATTTATAGTACAGTATATATTAATATATATATATATACATAAGTACAGTATATATTAATTTATTTAATTTATTATTAATATATAGTACTTAAGTATTATAAATCCATAATATTACAGTATTATTAATTTATAGTACTTAACGTATAGTATTAATATATTAATTTTATTTTAATTAATATGTTATAATATATTAACTTTTATTTAATTTATTATTAATATATAGTACAAGTATTATAAATCCACAGTACTATAGCATTATTAATTTATAATACTTAAAGTATAGTATTAATATATTAATTTATTTCATTATTAATTTATAGTACAACAATATATTAATTTATATATTAATTATTTAATTATATATTAATTTATTTAAATTCTGAGCCTGAAATTCATTCCAGAATCAATGATTGACTCAGCTTGAAAATTTGCCACGATCAGTAAATCTCGTCGCTCTATCCACTCTTGCCACGCGACTGTCTTTCAAAATCGAGGAATCGAACAACAACAAAAAATCGATTAAAAGAAGAAACTACTTCTGACTACTCACCTGTAATTTCTGGATGTTCAATCCAGCGGTCGATTTAAGTAGCCTAAGGCTGCGAACGATGAGAATCCTCATTGATTGGGAGACGGTGATCTGATTGGGGGTCGGTGAGGATCCTTTCTGATTTTGCGGCGTGAGCGCGACCGCGGCGTAAAGCGCGCCGATCGCGCCCGCAGCTTCGGTCGAGGCCAGCGTCGAGAGGATGTGCGACTCGACGTTCGTCTGCTCGACGTTGTTGTTGTTGCCTTCGTGAACAGATCCCGCCTCTTGATCCGTTGACTTCTTTAAGTGGCAACAGATGCGACAGAGCAAATCGTACGAGGACAGAAGAACTGGCGACTCGTGGTCCTGATCCATGAAGAAGTCGGCTTCGATCAACGCTCGACTGTGACGGAACACTCGATCTATTAGCCCTCCCGTTACCAAGTATCTGAAACACGATTATTGACGATGAGATTAACCAAAAATTCATTTTTCAGAGTCTCTTTTCGTACAATTTGCTGATCTCTGATTTAACCTCTTGCGCTGGAATGACGTGCCACGCACGCCGAAAAGTTTTTGTTTCAAAATTACACTAATTATACTATTTTCTCAGTTTTATGTACATTGAGGTATAACCGAGGCAAAACAAATAATAAATTTATTACCTCCTAATAATTTCTATCCAGTGATATACCGGTTCAATTTAAAAAAAGAAGACGAGTTATTGTGTACGATTTGGTCACTCGTTATGGTCCGTGAACCAGTTACTAGCGCAAGAGGTTAAAAACCAGTCAACGTGTCTATCAATCGATGTAAAATTAACAAAAACCTTCGGCGTTGATGTTCAGTATTGGTTGTAGTTGTATTTGTATTAGTTTGTACGATCATTTCGTTTCTTAAAGTTCTTAAAATTGTATATAGATCAAGGTAACATTCGGTATTTTTTACAATTGTTTAACTTCATCATGTATATTTGAAGAAAACGAAGAAATTTTTGAGACGATTGTGTGGAATCAATTAGTTAATAAAAGATCTTTAGTGTTAGTTGTTTAGTTTAATATTAGATTTGTAATAGTTGATGTATTGCTTGATCATTTTGTTGTATTAT
This sequence comes from Frieseomelitta varia, assembly GCF_011392965.1. Lineage (NCBI taxonomy): Eukaryota > Metazoa > Arthropoda > Insecta > Hymenoptera > Apidae > Frieseomelitta > Frieseomelitta varia. The sequence goes on along the minus strand of NW_025110110.1, from coordinate 14,486 downwards.
CCTTATTTTCTCAAAGTACGCAGGTACTCATAGGTAGTATTTAGTATTTAGTATTTATTCAAAGCTACTATAAATAATAACAATATTACACTAAAATAATTATCCTTATCCAAACTTGCATCATTTGAATGTTTTAATATCCAAATGTTATATTGCAAGAACAATATATTTTCTAATAACTAGAAAATTATCTGTTACTAGTAGATTAAACGTCCAGAACAGTATGTTTTCTAATAACTAGAAAATTATCTGTTATTAGTAAATTAAACGTTCAGACATAAGAAAATACAAAAAAAAAATGAGGATTTGAATAAAAAATTGATTTACTAAATGTAAAGTGCGTCCTTAATTACGACTAATATACATTGCAGAATTTTAAGAAGCATTTAATCTCTAAGAATCTGTACATAATCTACGTAAATTTTTGATCTATAAGAATTTACACAAATAAGAATATTGCAATTATATTCTAATTGCAGTTTCAACACTTTGAAATAAAATGTTAATTTTCTTCTTAATAAAAATCCTAAATTTTTTAATGCTTTAAGCTAAAAACATTCATGTGGTCATTTGCTTATTATGGAGGATGACAGTTCATTAAAGAAGTTCATTAAGTCGGCAGAAGAAGCAAATAAAAATCCCAAATATTTTCATGCTTTTTAATATTAATTTTCTCCTTTTATAATACTTTTAACCTCTTGCGCTAAAATGACGTGCCACACACGCCGAGAATTTTTTCTTCCCAAAATTGCAATATTTTCTCAGCTTTAAGTATATTTAAGTAAAACAAAATTAGGCAAAACCCATAAAATAATAAACAAATAATAAATAACAAATAATAAATTTATTGCCAAAACAAATAATAAATTTATTGCTTCTCAATAATTTCTATCCAGTGATATACCGATAAATTCAATTATTGTATACGGTTTGGTCGCTCGTTGTGGTTCGCAATCAATTGCCAGCGCAAGTCGATATATAATAATACTCCAAAATCTAGCGCGTGTACATGCCTCGATTCTACTTTCTCTGAAGACAAAAAGGAACCGATAGAAAGTACAACGCCGAGTTCGAGAACGACCGAAGAACGCGTTAAAACCCTCGGCCTGAAACGATCCTGAAACAAAGCTGCGAGGCCAGCTGTCACCTCCGTTGCCGGACACTTGTCAAAACCTGTTTCAAATTCTCCGGCAGCGTGCGCTCACGCCAACGTCAATCGTTCGTTAATTCCGGCTGTCCCGACTCGACAAAGAAACTGTCCCAGTCGGCGAACGGATCGCTGTGCAACAGAACAGACGACACCTCTCTCGTGCCTCTCGTTCACGGCGGCAAAGTGTGCATATGGGTACCGATAGGCGACCTCGCGTCGTAAAGCAAGCGTTGGGGGGATGTAGGCACCACGCGCGTACACGAAAGAGAAAAGAGAAGAGAGAGAGAGAGAGAGAGAGAAAAGAAAACAATGTATTGCTTACAGGACAGCATGTGCGACGGCGTAACACGAGAGGATTATAACATCAGTGGGTAATTCTGCGCGCGGAACCCAGGACGAGAAAGAGGGAACGAACACGAGCAAGCGTCGGCGCATGCGATGCTCATTCTATCGGGTTGTATATGTTTTTCTTTTCTCGTACGGCACCCATCCGCCCTTCCTTTTCACTCGGTGACCCCCCCCGACATGAGCGACCGGGGGTTGCCGAGGGTGCGCGGCTGTCAGTGCGTATTATCGCCGCCCCCCTTTCCACCGAAACACCGACATGCTTCGGCTGACGCTCGCCTCCCTGCCCCCGATCGGTATTCGAATATGAAGTAGTCCGGCTCGAGGGCCAACTGTCTCCTCTAATCATAACTAGCTGGAAGCTAATCCGACGCCAGTGAACCCGACGCGCACGCTTTTCGCCGATAGAAGGAAAGAGCAACCCTTGCCGCTGCGAACTGGTTGATGGAACTACTCGCGTATGGCCCCGGCCGTCGCCATAGTCGCTCGATTGATATGTCAAACGACATACTCGGGTCGTTTGGGGGGGAGGGGGCTAGCCAGCAACAGCTATTAATTACAAGCGATTGAAGGTGCGTCTGTTTGAAAAGTGACGTTTTCGCGAGGCATCTTCAAGGATTATATTTAATTTTTGGTGTGTCGGTATATATCGAGTCGAAGAACGAAAGGTGTGTTTCTGACTTTCATGTGTGCTCAAGGTGAATACGTACTTTGAATATTTCGTGATTGACAAATAGATCTGGACGTTTAATTTTAAATTAATGATTTTATTGTGTGCTGATGTCATTATTTGCAGATTTATTTTGATTATCTAATGTAACCATGATTATATTTTATTTATAGTATTAATATCTTATATTTATAATTAAAATTTAATATATAATTTACGTTAAATATGATTAAATATTATTGAAATTATTTTTTTTTTTTATTTATATAATATAATAATTTAAATATTCAGTCAGTTTAACCCTCGAGTGGATCGTTGGGGTAACTTTAAATAATTTTATATAAATACTATAAACTAATAAATAATTTTTATAAATACTATAAACTATAATAAATAATTTTTATAAATATTCAGTCAGTTTAACCCTCAAGTGGGTCGTTGGAGTAACTTAAATAATTTTATAATAAATAAGTTATTTATAATTAAATAAAGTAATTTTAAATTAATTTGATTACGTCAGTGTGTCATTATGTTGATGTTAAATGTACATTAATATCGTAAAATTATTTCTACCTACTAATTTGATACAAATATTAAATTAAAGTTAAAACTGAAAACTCACTTCAGGGTGGGAAAAGACCGTTTTACAGGAATTATAATTAATAATAAAAACGAATGTACGATAGAATATAATTATCGGATATATATCTGGCAGATATTGTGCAAATGAAGAGTAGATCAACCATTTCATAATTTTGTTCAACCAATGCATTACACTAATAATTAATAATTTTATTAATTATTAATGATACACGTATTATTACACAATATTTTGTCATTTTTCACAATTGAGTGTAACAGCGATAAAATTTCCGTAATCAGCGATTGAAGACCGAAGTGAATTTTTGTACTAGAACAAGTAATTAAATAAATGCATCGTTTATTTTAAGCAATAAATCAAGATCGTCCAAAAATAAAACAGTAAATACACACGAGAAGAAATATTTACCTTAATAATTAATAAATACAAGTTAATAAAAATTATTATCAAATCGCATTGAACCTTTTGAATTAAGAATGCAAAAGACATTGAAAATCGTAAGTGGACCCTAATTTTTTGGATCAGAGATTGTACATTGATAATTACGAGGACTAAATTTCATTTGCCTTTAGAAAGTACATAGCGGGTATTAATAAAGTGGAGAAGAAGGTATCGGAGAGTGGAACTCTCCGGCGAGATGAGAGAGTAGAAACACTGATTCACCTCTCGTTGTTGCATAATTCATCGATACGTATAAAAGCAAAGGCGCTTAAGCTCTGTCACTTCGATGATAGAAGCGACGAATGTAATGGACGAACACGAACAGCCGATAATACCGATACTTTTGCCAGTACTCCGAGGGATTCGGTAAATACGCTAATAAAATGCAGCGGGATGCGCGCGTGGATTAGAATCGCTCGAATCGTCGTAGCAACAACCCCCTTAACCTATAATAACATGAATGATTGCCGGCAAAGGGGACGGCAGTCCTTCCTTGCTGTAGCATGTAATAATTCTGCTCGGGCAGAGTTGATCCGCCTCCGATTCGTACCGTTTCGGATTCCGCAAAGTCAATATAGAATCAATGGACACGACCATCCTCCGAGCCAGATATTTTTCTCTCTAATTGTTTCTTAATGGCTTCTTTCGATCGTTAAATACTATTAAATATATCGCTGGTACATAATATTATTAATAATTATATTATATTTATTATATTATATTATATTATATTATATTATATTTATATCATTTATATTACATTATATTATTTTTATATAATTTATATTAAAATTTATATTATATTTATTATATTATATTATATTCATATCATTTATATTACATTATATTATTTTTATATAATTTGTATTATATTGTATTTATATTATTATTTATAATATTAATATATAAAATTATTAATATTATTAATATTATTATTAACGTAAATATTCACGCAATTGTAACGAGATATCTCTCTCTCTCTTTTTTTTTTTTTTGGTTGAAGTTGGAGAAAGAAAACGATAGACTGTACATCGATATTTTTGAATGAAAGTATTTTTTTTTCACATACATTGAATTTTCTCGTAAAAGACATTCTAATTTTAATTTTATAAAGCTTACTTTGTGAAAGACAAAGAAACGAGTTTATTTCACTTGTTTTTCACATGACAATTTAAAGTATCTTTTAAATTGATCAATTTTCGATTAATCTGTAATATATTTTTCTATTTTCAATAAAAAGAAATAGTTTGTTATATAGCAGTACGAAAACTTGTACACATTGTGTACTGTACTAGGAGAAATTTTTGACGATAACAATTGGATTGCAGGTGTTTATAATTTTATGAACATAACTAAAGAAATAGATTCTAAAATGAATGGAATTAGAAATAGAAAATAGAAATAGATTGTGAATATCGTGCATCTATCAGACAGACTTTTGAAATTTCAAAATTTACAAAATACATCCACTGTCTACCAATAACAATGATTTCTGTGAAAGATGGAGACTGAGCAATTCGTAATTAGCAAAATTATAAAATCTATTTGCACAACAGAAATCTACGGTCAATAATTTATAACTATATACCTATCGGTCCATCGATGTTATTAATTAATAGATTCATTAATTGAATCACAAAGTTTATACAAAAAGATTTCTATTCTAGAAATTCTTAACCTCTTGCGCTGGAATGACGTGCCACGGACGTCGAGAATCTTTTGCCCCAAATTCCAACATTTTCTCAATTTTAAGTATTATTTAAATGCAATCCAGGCGAAACAAATGATAAGTTTCTCACTTTTTAATAATTTCTGTCCAGTGATATCGTACCGACGAGTTCAAAAGGAAAAGAGAACGACGAACTATCGTATACGGTTCGGTCACTCGTTACGGTCCGCGAACCAGTTGCCAGCGCAGAAGGTGAAACACGCAATAACATAGCGACATTAAATCAATCATAGTGATAATGTGAACGAAGATTTCTGTGATTTTCCTTAACAGTTAGAATATCGTCCATATAATTTCATAATTAATTGAGAATTACGTTACGCCGGAAATTGAAAAATGCAAAGATGCAGCACAAAATGCACGTGATATGTCCGCTTCATACATTTATCAAAAAAACCGCGATGTAAGCCGTGTTGCCAATAAATGAATGAAAATTATCAGCCAGGCTGAGGTGCGCGATAGCCAGACAATTTGGAAGAAACGCGGAAAGATCGGATCTAGCGATCTTCACGCACGTCTGGCCATTACCACGTCCCTGGCCCATGCATCATCGCTCTCCCTCTCTTCAGATTCCGATCTATCATTGAATGTTTGCGGAGGGGTTGCGAGCAAATACATTGAATTTATTTATTATTCCCCCCCCCCTCTCTCTCATCGAATGCCTTATGGAGGTCGCCGCAGCAGCCGAGCAATTGCTACTACCCCACCGTTGCCATTAGCTAACCATATGATTATTTCATAGCGAGAGCACAGGGGTGCATATCTTTAGAGAGACTGGTGCTCGCCTCCGATGCACCAGCTTACGTAATTCTGGCGAGCGAGATGTTTAACGCACAGGCGAGGATCTCGAATTGGCTAATAGGACAAATTAATTTACATATTCATGAAAAGGAGCTAGCTTTTTCCGGGAATCGTCGCGATCGAATGGATCGAACGGCTCGATGAGCTTTCGGGATGGACAACGTTTTGTGGATTTATGGGTTTACGTAGTGGGTGGTTTGCGTGCGTTTGTTGTCTAGGTATGTATGTACAGGGTGTGGTCGAAAGTTACGCTACTGCTCGAAAGTGTGTGTGCGTGTGTGTGTGTGTGCGTCCTTGCTGAGACGCCTTAGGGCAAATGTTATATTTGTTGAAACTGTAAACAACAGTTTCAACAAATCTAACATTAAACAATTAATGTAATATATTAACAAATTAATGTACAATGTAATGCGCAATATATTAACAAGCAAGTTGATATACAATGTAATGCGCATTAGAAAATTCACATGCAATGAACAAATTATTATCTATGACAAATGATGAATATTTAAAACTGTCCTAAGACTGCAGAGTGTATATATCATGTATTTTAACAGTAGATATACTAAATTGGACAATTTAATTATTCGAATCTTCTAAATAAATAAATATCCTAAATCAAATCTCCTAAATAAATAATAATGTTTGTCTAGCGTATCTAACACCATCGAGAAGCTGATGAAAATTAAATGACAATTGCGTGATGCCTACTATTAAACATGGAGATTATGTATAACATATTATGTATAACACATGGAGTGATAACAACATGACAAGAGATTTATTGAAAATAAATAAAAGTTTAAGAAAGTATCGTATAATAATAAGGAAATAATGATACCAGAAATCACAATTCACGCAACCTGTAATTACTTTCCTTTCCCAATAATGAAAAAGACCACGAAAGGATAAAGATTCGTGATCTTTTGTGTTAAAAACAAAAAAAAAAAAAAATAAAAAATTTAAAAATTGAAAAGAAACATTAACATAAGTGTCTCGTAACTAAGAGGGATCACTTTGGAGAAAACAAAATAAAGACTGTATACTTTTGAGCATTTGTAGAAAATTTTTAAATGCAAAATTGCACAGAGTATGAATAATATGAAAAATTATGTAAACTATCCAAAATAGGCTTTCTATACTATTAGATTTTGTACAGAAAAAAATTTTCTACCGTTAAGTTTCATTTTTTAAAATTATGAACATAATGAACTTGAACATACGTAGTCCTCTGATGAAATCAAGACTTTCAAAATTTCTTTTTTAAACGAATAAAAATTATACATTCCTGATCAAAGCTCGTATAATAATTATATATATATACACACACACACACACATGGAACATATTCAATTAGTAGAATGGAAAATTCTGTAAAGACGAGAAACTATTTTTTTAAATATTCGCGAGAGCACTTATTTCGTTCGTCAGATTGTGGTTCGATGCGAAGGACCCACTCGAGCCAAGTCCTTTTCTACAAGCGGCAAATGTGCCTGGCAGAAGTATCATTCACTGCATCCACAATGGACGATGTTTGCGCAACGAAATGGCGAAAGTGTGAAAACGACAACCGTGTATCGACGAGCTGAGAAAATCAACAGAGAAACGATGAAGAACGGCCACTTGGCCGTATTTTCCATCAACGCAACGTCTGAATTGTTCTCGATTGTCTCGCAAACGATACATGCCGCGATACATAACGATCGCAATAATAATATAATAATAATTCTCGCGATTTCACGATATGTGAAACATACATATATTTTAAATATATACGTTCAATTATGATAAGAAAATGAATGAATTTTAATTAATACTGAAACCATCGCCAATATGACCAATTTTCAAATTTTTCATAAAAATTTTGCAGGCTCATATATATATATATATATATATATATATATATATATATATATATATATATATATATATATATATATGCGACGTAAGTTTTATAATTTAATCGACCATTAAAACAAAACTACAATTAGTCTGATATTCGCAGGCATCGCGATGAACAAAAATATTTTATCGATTAAAACATAAAAATTTTCGGCGAACCAATCGATTAACCAAGCACATCAATGCCACGTGTGGCAACGATGGCACACTTGTTACAATATTTACAGAGTCGTCGTCTAGATCTACCCCTGAAACCGACCCCCTGCCTGCCATTGACAAGTGTCTCCAGCTACCGAACTTCAGCATCCCCTTTTCACCCCTCACCTTTTATTCTCTACCAACAACGGCCTGCGCGATACATACAACGTGCACATAGCTGTACATACATTTTATATACGTTTGGAAAAGTTCACGATAAAACATTGTAAAGTAATACGATTTACAAACACGATAAAATCGATGTTTAATTGATATTAATTGATCGATAACAGATTTGAGCCTCGAGTTATGAACGATTACAATAATTTACGTCAAATCCGAGTTATCAACTTTACTTTGTTTATAATTTAACATTATCAGAGATTAATAATAAAATTCCAATAATGAAAAATCAAGTAATTTCATTCTGTCAAAATCAGATTTAGAAAATTTGATTTCATTTTGTACTTTACATTGTCTGCGATCAAATTGAATATTTCAATATTAAATAATTTAATTTGCATGATGTAAATGTACAAAATATCCAAAGTAATGATATTTAATCCAGAAATAACGATAGTAATTTATGTTGGACAAAATTTTTGTATTTTATATTCAATATAAAATTACTTTGTACGTTATATTATTTTTATTATTTTATTATTATTATTCTTTTTATATTACTTTGTATATTATATGTACATTTAATATTGCTTAATATTTCACATCCTCCTAAAACTATATAAATAATTTATATCGTACATAAATTTAGGATACTTGCTACTTCCTATTTTACATTTCTCACGATGCAGATCAAATGATTCGTCTTCGGGTTATTATGTTTCCTAACGAGCTGCAACAATACCAGTTAATTCTGTTGCGCCAGTTTTATAAAGGGGCTCGATAAAAAATTCAATAAAAATCGAATTCGTTACGCGCTCGTGCACCGTCGAGCGATAAAACGTTGAAATCCAATGTACGAGACAGACACGCGAAATAAAGTCTGAAACAAGGTCAAATGGCCGAGACGTTCGTCGAATTGGTAATGTATTATAATCCCCGTACTCTAACATCCAGCAACTCAGGATATTGCTACTCCGAGTTCGTTGACGCGTAATGCATTCACGCCGGGATTTCGGTAGCCCGAGGGAAGAGGCGAATCCTGCTACTCTATACACACAATCGAGTCCTACCACAGCTCGCAGCCAGAAGGATGCGAGTCTACAGGGTGATTCAAAAGTTCGCCGTCGATTTGTCAGATTTATTACACCGCTTTAATGCTTTTTCACTGAACGAATGTACCTTCAAATTTATTAAAAATAAGTATCGACGTTTATAGCTTAAGAAAACTATAGGTAATATAGTTGTAAAATTATGTTGTATATTATATGTATATACTATATTACGTCTAGTACAGTATTGTATATTACATGCATTATAGTGTAGTATTGTATATTATTGCATTATTATTTATTATATTACGTATAGTATGGTATATTATATGCATTATAGTATAGTATGGTATATTATATGCATTATTATTTATTATATTACGTATAGTATAGTACATATATTATATGTATATACTATATTACGTATAGTATAGAATTGTATATTATTGCATTATTATTTATTATATTACGTATAGTACAGTACATATATTATATGTATATACTATATTACGTATAGTATAGTATTGTATATTATATGCATTATTATATTAAATATAATACTATATAATATTATTTAATATTATAATATATTGTAATTTTTTAATATTATAATTATATATATATAATATTATAAATATATTATATATAATACTAGATACATATACGAGTACCTATATTATGCTAGTATATAACATATAATATGTATAATATATAATATAATTGTAATATAGATACACACACAAATGTTATTCAATCAAATTTTGATACATCAGATTTGATATAGGCTGAACATTGTAAAAATAATATTAATATTAGTAATAAAACAATATTGATGAATATTAATATTAAGTTTAGTAAATATTAAGTAACATCCAACATAAAATAAAACTAATATTAATATTAGTTAAAATATTATTAAAACTATACTAACAGAATATTATACTCCTAATAGTTTATTCGCGTTATATACATTTTTCAAATTTCTTATAAACATAAAAATTATAATCACAGTATTATAAGTACTTCAACTTTTTGAAATTTCAATCCAAATGAAATTTACAATGATGAAAAGACATTAAGCGAAATTTGAAACTTTCTTTCGTAGTTTATATCAACTTGATAACATAAATTGATTTGATACAATTGCAAATAAAATGTTACACTGGCTAACCAAAATAATAATTATTATTATAATATACTTTAGGAACAAGAAACATCGAAATCGTCGTTTCAAAATCTGTCTTCGTCAACAAGCAGCGTTATGAAAGGATACTAGAGAACAGTGAAATTTGGCACTGAGAGTAGAATGGGAACAAGAACAGCCGTGCCGCCTATTTCTACACGCGACCCTAACCAACCTGATCAAATACTGCTTGAATCCGGCAGTTCCCATTACTGTTGTCATTACTATCATTGACTACTCTCATCGAACATCTCTATCGTGTACTTCTTCGCTCGTCGATTATGAAATTGCTCGATCAAACCCGAACGAAAATTAATTTGTTATTTATAAGCGGTTGAACAATTCGCTTCCTAAAAAAAAAAAAAAAAGAAATTTGTTATCCTTCCTCTGAAAGTACGAACAAATTTAATTGATTCTCTATTTGAAACGACAAGCAACTTCTCCTCTCGGGCTCGACTCGTTTCTCTCTTATTGAATAAAGTCAATAAACGTTAATATGAGACGTATTCTGTAAAGAAATCAGATCTCTCAACTAAGAGCACTTTTATCGAAAGTCGATACACGTTTGAAATGTAAAATATGTATTCTACTAGAAAATAGGCCAGTAAATGAAACAAAATAAGACTGAGAATTGTACGAGTACAGAGATAAAAGAAATTCTAGAATTTCTAACACGAAAGCTAGGTTCTTTCTTTCTGAAACGTATTTTATATGCCACTTTTCGTTACGAACATAATAGGAAATTTATTTCTGATCTTTGTTTCGCTTCGTCTTTTGGCGAAAATTGGAATTTTGAAAGAATTAAAATTTATTTGGACTAAATTACATATATATAAGATTTATTTTGTAAATATTTTCTTAAATAAACTACCAAAGATCGTTGAAAGAAACTTAGTTTTTAAACTCCTCCGTTGGATTATACAACATTTGTAATCTAATCGAATCGCTTTAAAAACTTTCTGCAATGTATATTGATATATAAATACTTGCTCAAACACGTAATTGTTCTTAAATTACAAGTCTCGATGAGAATAGCTAAATAAACGTTCTTAAAGATAAAAAAAAACAGAATGGAATTTAATAAAATATAAAAATAAAAGTTTTCCGAGGAAAATAATTGTATAATTTGTTCATCAATATTAAAAAAAAAAGGTTGTCGATATTCGTAGCAAACAGTGACACTGAATGTTATTCAATGAATCGTAAATGGAATATAAAAACAGATTTTTAATTAAATGTTTTAAAATAACTTGTTCCCATAAAACTTTTATTGGACAGATTTTAAAATATCTAGTTCCATGAGAATAACATTCAAAGGTACTCCCATGTGTATTCACTTCTTTCTATAAAAATTAAATTTGTTTCTATAAAAATAGATGTTCTTCTTGTACAAAATATATACGCTCGAACGAAGTATCTTTAAAACGAAAAGAACCTATTAATTTCATTAATAAAAATTCAAATTCAATATTAAAAATATTGCAAAAGAACTAAATGTGCCAACTATACTTTTGGTCCACTATATGCGAGTGTACGCGTGAAATGAAATGACACTTTACCAAATATATTTATTTATTTCTATTTCTGTTATTCCGAAAGTAATCTCGGATAAAACCTGACAGAAAAAAATTGCGCAAAGAATACTAATTTGGCGTGTCCTTAGTTCGAAGGTGATTTCGCCGCTTTATCAAACATTCAAACATTTGCAGTGTCTGTAAATAAGAAATGGGATATTTTCTAGCCAAGGTTAAAATAGATATTTTTATTCCAACGAACGAAAGCGGTTTGTTCATCGTTAATGAAGCCGATGTTTGCATTATTCCCAGTGAAATTAAAGTAAATTATATCGACACGGCCGGTAATTGCAGAGCTGTTAGTTTTGCAGCGCAAATCAGTTTGGAGAGGTGAAAATAGAAACGATTTCTCGAGCTATTATTTACAAATTGCTGCATTAGCGACCTGTTCAAATATTGAAACGGTGCTTACTGAAAACGTAAAAATATCTACGTTATCAAAGATAAATTTCACATAAACCAGCAGAAACCAGGTTAATGCGGAGTTATACGGATAATGGGAAAGAGTGATTTTGTTTCACAATTGTAACTAGTAATATCAAGAAATGATGAAAGAAAACAGACGAATAACTGCATTCTTAGGAAATGCGAATTTTTATCCATTTATGAGAAATCTGAAGATGCAGGAATGCGCACGATGCAAATAATATGGATAAAAAAAAATGTAAAACATTTAACGAATAACTTTCCTATCCAAGGATCAAATGAAAGAAACATAAAGTGAAAAAGTATCGTTGGTTATTAAGGTCAGGTTTTCTTTCAAAATTCGTCGATCTCGACTGTGTTACATTCACGTTACCATAGTTAACTCTTTTCCTGCGTAATGAGAAAATTATGCACTCTATGCAAAAATGCATTCACATTCTTTGAATGCTTCGTTGCATTTATTATTCTAACTGCATTAGTCACCCGGTATGTTATTCGTTAATTAAGTCAACTTCTACTCAAAACAGAAAATAGACACTAGTAAATCATTAGGATCGCATGATCGTGCATGCGGAATAGAAATTTAAACGTTTCGGTTAGAAATTACACGGCAGATGCATTACTAGCATCAGCTGGCTTTACTCGGCCCGGTGTTAGTGAGTCACCCGTCAATTGCCAATCGCCTTGAAATCTGTTTGAAATTCGAAACAGGACAGTGTCCGCGGTTATTTCACAGAACACATGATTTGTGTTCTTATTTAACCCTCCAACTGTGATTATCGTGATTTCGCATATCACTTTCCATTTTCTCGCATTTATTCCTTTAACTGGAGACAGTGAGTTAAATGTTGGATCATTGAAAAATTAGGAAATCCTTACTTACTAACGAACAATTCGTATATCCAATTTATCCAATTTTTCTTTCACTTGTAATAATATGAATATGTATAGTATGTAGTGTATGACAATATCAATAGTTACGTACATCTAAATTTTAGATATCTATGACAGAACCTAATCTCACTATTTCTTATTTATACATACATCGTCAGTCGTATCAACTTTAAAAAACGAAACAAATGCTCGCTCTAAAATATCTAGATAAAGTGGTTTCGTTATACACACCACGTACATTTAACCGTAAAAGTAGAATTAGCACGAATATTACAAATCTGGAAACATTTCTCAAGTATTATAAATGACTCGTATAATATCTACCCGTTTTTCTTTTTTCAGATATATGCGAAAAAAGCTAAATCAGGGTCGAATGATTTGCTACTGCATTTTATTTTGAGAAACAAAATGAACATACAAACTAGCACAAGTTCCATGTCATAGTTCGTAAATTATTACATTAACCTCTTGCACTGGCAACTGGTTAACGCGGACCATAACGAGTGACCGAACCCCCGTATACAATAATTCGTCGCTTTCTTTTTCTTTTGAACTCGTCGGTGTGACATCACTGGATAGAAATTATAAAGAAGTAACAAACTCATCATTTGTTTTGCCTGAGTTAAAATTACACTTGAATATATACTTGGAACTGAGAAAATGTGGCAATTTGGGACAAAAAATTCTCGACGTGCGTGGCAGTGAAAGAGGTCAACTGTCGATGATCTCCATTGACCGATTTCAGAAGAAACGCAACAAAACGTGCGAAAATCAGAACTGTAAAAACACACAAAATTTACGCAAAAAAGATAAAACCGAAAAAGTGGTTGCAAGGGAGAACCATGCAAAAATCACTGCTCGTCCCACGACCCTCCTACATATCTCCAAACATCATTTTACACGGTTTCGACAACGGCAACACGATAAAGGAAAAGGAAAAAAAAAAATAGGGAAAAGAAAGGAAAGAAAAGAAAGAATGCGAAGAGAATCGAAAGATGAGTCGAGTCGAGTCGAGTCGAGTCGAGTCTAGGAGGGTCGAAGGAGGGTTCGAGGCAGCCGTACGCCGAGTGAGGGTGAATTTGGACGACGAAAGAGAAGGAGAGGCAGAAAGGGAGAGAGTCCATTAGCAGATTACGTACCCAACCCGCCTCGCTCATTCACCCCCTCCCCCCTCCCGCGATATTTTTTCTTTCTGCCCCGTTCTCCTTCAACCACTAACGATTTCTCTCTCCTCTGTCTCGCTTTCAAATTCGCCCCGACTAAACTTCTAAGCTTTTCTCCACGGCAGGTGCACCACGCTCGCTATTTTCTTATCAAAAAAAAAAAAAAAAAAGAAAAAAAAACCCGCCAATATTTATCGTGCAGTAGAGTACGACAGATAGCTTGTCCCCGTCTTTTAT